>NW_027522407.1:87275-162045 GCF_052094955.1 Ictidomys tridecemlineatus | reverse complement strand
CTGTAACGGTCCTTCTGCACCTTAATTTCCAAACTCTGCTTGTATTACAGTTTTTCTGCAACTTAGCCTCCAAACTCTGCTCTCTGTAACAGTCCTTCTACACCCCAGTCTTTAATCACTGCTGTCTGTAAAAGTCCACCTGTACCTCAGTCTGAAACTTCTGCTCTCCACGATTTTTCTGCACCCCAGTCTCCAACCACTGCTCTCTGTAACAGTGCACCTGCAGCTCAGTCTTTAACCTCTGCTCTCTGTAAGATCCTTCAGCAACTCAGTCTCCAAACACTGCTCTCTTTAACAGTCCTTCTGCATCCCAGTCTCAAACATCTCCTCTCTGTAACAGGCCTTCTGCACAAATGTCTCCAACCTCTGCTCTCTGCAGTGATCCTACTAAACCCCAGTCTCCAACCTCTCATCTCTGAAACAGTCATTCTGCACCTCAGTCTTCAACCTCTGCTCTCTGTAATAGGCCTTCTGCACCCCAGTCTCCAACCTCTTCTCTCTGCAACGATTCTTCTCCACCCAATTCTCGAACATCTGCTCTCTGCAACTGTCCTTTTGCACCCCAGTCTGCAAACTCTCTGTAACATCCATCTGAACTGCAGTCTCCAACCTCTGCTCTCTATAACAGTCCTTCTGCACCCCAGTCTCCAAACACTGCTCTCTGTAACAGTCCTACCGCTCCTCAGTCTCTAACCCCTGCTCTCTATAACAATCCTTCTGCACACCAGTCTCTAAAATCTGCTCTCTGCAACAGTCCTTTTCCACCCCAGTCTCCAACATCTGCTCTCTGCAACAGTCTTTCTGCACCCCAGTCTCCAAACTCTGCTCTCTGCAACGAACCTTCTGGACCCCAGTCTCCAACGTCTGCTCTCTGCAACAGTCCTTCTGCAATACAGTCTCCAACCTCTGCTCTCTGTAAGATCTTTCTTCACTCCAGTTTTCGAACTCTGCTCTCGGTAAAATATCTTCTCCACCCCAGTCTCAAACTTCTGTCCTCTGCAACAGTCCTTCTGCTCCCCAGTTTCCGAGATCTGCTCTCTGTCACAGCCTTTATGTACCGCAGATTCCAACCTCTGCTCACTAATGGTCCTTCTGCAACCCAGTCTCCAACCTCTGCTTTTTGAATCAGTCCTTCTTAACCCCAGTCTCCAACCTCTGCTCTTTGTATCTATCCTTCTGCACCTCAGTCTTCAACCTGTGCTTTCTGTAACAGTCCTTCTGCACCCCAGTCTCCAACCTCTGCTCTCTGTAACAGTCCTTCTATACCGCAGTCTCCTACCTCTGCTCTCTGTACCGGTCCTTTTGGACCCCAATTTCTAACCTCTGCTTTCTGTAACAGTTTTTCTGCACGTCAGTCTCTAAACTCTGCTCTCTGTAACAGTCCTTCTACACCTCAGTCTGAAACCTCTGCTCTCCATGATTCTTCTGCACCCCAGTCTCCAACCACTGCTCTCTGTAACAGTCCACCTGCACCTCAGTCTCCAACATCTGCTCTCTGTAATTTCCTTCAGCACACCAGTCTCCAAACTCTGGTCTCTGTAACAGTTTTTCTGCACCCCAGTCTCCAACCTCTCCTCTCTGTAACAGGCCGTCTGGACGCCAGTCTCCCAACTCTGTTCTCTGTAGCAGGCCTTCTGCACCCACGTCTCCAATATGTGCTCTGTGCAACGATCCTTCTGCACCCCAGTCTCCAAGCTCTGATCCCTGCAACAGTCTATCTGCACCTCAGTCTCCAAATTCTGCTCTCTGTAAGATGCTTTTACAAACCTGTATCCAACCTCTGCTCTTTGTAACAGTCCTTCTGCACCCGAGTCTTCAACCTCTGCTCTGTGTAACAGGACTTTTCCACACTAGTCTAAAACCTCTGCTCTCTACAACAGTCCTTCTGTACACTAGTTACCAACATCTGTTCTCTGCAACAGTCCTTCTGCACCTCAGTCTTAAAACTCTGCTCTCTACAACAGTCCTTCTGCTCCTAAGTCTCCAAACTCTATGCTCTACAAAAGTCTTTGTCTTTGTACACCTAAGGCTCCAAACTCTGCTCTCTGTAACAGTCCTTCTGTACTGCAGTCTCCAAACTCTGCGGTCGGTAATGGTCCTTCTGCACCCGAGACTCCAAACTCTACTTTCAATATCAGTTATTCTGCACCCAAGTCTCCAACCTCTGCTCTCTGTAACAGTCCTTCTTCACCTCAGTCTCCAACCTCTGCTCTCTACAACAGTCCTTCTGCACCCCAGTCTCCATCCTCTTCTCTCTGCAACAGTTCTTCTACACCCCAGTCTCCAAACTCTGCTCTCTTCAACGATCCTTATGCACCCCAGTCTTCAACCTCTGCTCTCTGCTACAGTCCTTATTCACCCCAGTCTCCAAACAGGGCTCTCTGCAACGATCCTGCTGTACCCCAGTCTCCAAACTCTGCTCTCTGTAGCGATCATTCTGCACCTCAGTCTTCAACCTCTGCTCTCTGCATCAATCCTTCTTCACCACAGTCTCCAAACTCTGCTCTTTGCAACACTCCTTCTGCACCCCAGTCTCCAAGCTCTGCTCTCTGTAACTGTCCTTCTGCACATCAGTGTCCAAAATCTTCTCTCTTTAAAAATTCATCTTCACTTACGTCTCCAAACTCTTTTCCCTGTAAGAGACTTTCTACACCCCAGTCTCCAACCTCTGCTCTCTGTAGCAGTTCTTCTGAACCCCAAACTCCAAACTCTGCACTCTGTAAAACTCCTTCTGCACCCCAGTCTCCATACTCTGCTCTCTGTAAGAATCCTTTTGCATCCCAGTCTCCAACCTCTCCTCTCTTAAAGTCCTACTCCACTCAGTCTCGAAGTTCTGCAATCTGAAAAGGTCTTTCTGCATTTCAGTCTCCAAACTCTGCTCTCTGTAACAGTCCTTCTGAACCCCAGTCTACAACATCCGTTCTCTGCATGGATCCTTCTTCTCCCTAGGTTCCAACCTCTGCTCTCTGCAATGGTTTTTCTGCACCCCAGTTGCCAACCTCTGCTCTTTGTAACAGTGCTTCTGCACCTCAGTCTCCAAACTCTGCTCTCTGCAACAGTTCTTCTGCACCCCAGTCTCCAACCTCTGCTCCAGGTAACAGTTCTACTGCACCCCAATCTCCAAACTCTGCTCTCTGTAACACTCCTTCTTCTCCCCAGTCTTCACACTCTGATCTCTGTAATGATCCTTCTGGACCTCAGTCTCCAACCTCTGCTCTCTACAACAGTCCTTCTGCTCCTACGTCTCCAACCTCTATGCTCTACAAAAGTCTTTCTGCACCTCTGTCTCCAAACTCTGTTCTCTGTAAGATCCTTCTGAAACCCATTCGTCAAACTCTGCTCTGTGTAACAGTCCTTCTACACCCCAGTCTCCAAATTCTGCTCTCTGTAACAGGCCTTCTGAATCCCAGTCTTCAACCTCTGCTCTCTGTAACAGGCCTTCTGCAACCCAGCCCCCAACCTGTGCTCTCCGCAACCATTCTTCTGCACCCCAGTCTCCAAAGTCTGCTCTTTGTAACAGTCCTTCTGCACCCCATGATCCAATATCTGCTCTCTACTACAGTCTTTCTGCACATCAATCTGAAAACTCTGCACTCTGAAAAAATCCTTCTGGACCCCAGTTTCCAACCTTTGCTCTCTGAAACAGTCCTTCTGAAACTCAGTCTCCAAAATGCTCTCTGTAAAATCCTTCTGCAACCGTGTCGCGAAACTGTGCTATCTGTAACAGTGCTTCTGCACCCCAGTCTCCAAACTCTGCTTTCTGTAACAGTCCTTCTGTACCGCAGTCTCCAACATCTTCTCCCTGTAACGGTCCTTTTGAACCCCAGTCTCCAACGTCTGCTTTCAGTATCAGTTCTTCTGCACCCCAGTCTCCAAACTCTGCTCTCTGTAACAGTTCTTCAAAATTCAGTCTCCAACTTCTGCTCTCTGCAACGGTCCTTCTTCACCCCAGTCTCCAACTTCTGCTCTCTGCACCATTTCTTTTGCACCCAAGTCTCGGTCTGTGCTCTCTGTAACTGTCCTTTGGCACCCCAGTCTCTAAACTCTTTTTTCTGCATTACTGCTTCTGCTCCCCAGTCTCCAAAACAGCTCTCTCTAACAGTCCTTGTGTACCACAGTCTCTAAAGTCTGCTTTGTGTAACGGTCCTTCTGCACCCCAGTCTCCACACTCTGCTTTCTGTATCAGTTCTTCTGCACCCCAGTCTCCAAATTCTGCTCTCTGTAACAGTCCTTCTGCACTTCAGTTAACAACCTCTGCTCTCTGCAAAAGTTTTTCTGCACCCCAGTCTCAAACCTCTGCTCTCTGCAAAAGTCCTTCTATACCCCAGTCTCAAACCTCTTCTATCTGCAACGAACTTTCTGCACCCCAGTCTCCAACGTCTGCTCTATGCAACAGTTATTCTGCACCCCAGTCTCCATCCTCTGCTCTCTGTAAGAATCCTTCTGCACCCCAGTCTCCAACCTCTCCTCTCTGTAAAAGTCCTTCTGTACCGCAGTCTCCAAAATTTGCTCTCTTCAACAGTCCTTCTGCATCCCAGTCTCCAACATCTGCTCTCTGCAACATGTTTTCTTAACGCCAGTCTCAAACCTGTGCTCACTGTCTTCAAACTCTGCAATCTGTAGCGATCCTTCTGCACCTCAGTCTCCATCCTCGGCTCTCTGCAACGATCCTTCGGCACCTCAGTCTCAAACCTCTGTTCTCTGCAATGATCCTTCTATACACCTGTCTCCAAGCTCTGCTCTCTGTAACAGTGCCTCTGAACATCAGTGTCAAAACTCTGCTCTCTGTAACACTTCTTCTGCACACCAGTCTCCATCCTCTTCTCTCTGTAACACTCTTTCTGCACCCCAGTCTCCATCCTCTGCTCTCTTTAAGAATCCTTTTGAACCTCAGGCTCCAACCGCTCCTCTCAGTAACAGTCCTTCTGCATCTCAGTCTCCAATATCTGCTCTCTGAAATGATCCTTCAGCACCTCAGTCTCCAACAGCTGCTCTCTGTAACAGGCCTTCTGAACCCCATTCTCCAACATATGCTCTCTGGATTAGTCCTTTTGCACACCACTATCCTACCTCTGCTCTCTGTAACAATCCTTCTGCTCCTGAGTCTCCAAACTCTGCTCTCTGAAACGGTTTGTCTGAACCCCAGTCTCCAAACTCTGTTCTCTGCATCAGTCCTTCTTCACCCCAGTATCCAAACTCTGCTCTCTGTAACAGTCCTCCTTTAGTGCAGTCTCCAAAATTTGCACTCTGTACGGGTTCTTCTGCTTCTTAGTCTTCAACCTCTGCTCTCTGTATCAGTCCTGCTCTTCTGTCTCCCACATCTGCTCTCTGTAACTGTCCTTCTTCACCTCAGTCTTCAACCTCTGCTCTGTGTAAGAGTCCTTCTGCATCTCAGTCTGAAAACTCTGCTGACTGCAACGATCTTTCTGTACCCCAGTCTCCAACCTCTGTTCTCTGCAACGATCCTTCTGCACCTCAGTCTCCAACCTCTGGTCTCGAAAGATCTTTCTGCACCCCAGTTTCCAAAATCTGCTCTCTGTAATATTTCTTCTCCAAGCCAGTCTCCAACCTCTTTTTTCTGCAACGGTTTGGCTTCACCCCAGTCTCCAACCTCTGTACTCCACAAAAGTCCTTCTGCTCCCCAGTCTCCAAACTCTGCTCTCTGTAATAGTAATTCTATACCACAGTCTGCAAACTCTGCTCTCTGTAAAGGTCCTTTTGCACGCCAGTCTCCAACCTCTGCTTTCATTATCCGTCCATCTGAACCTCAGTCTCCAAACTCTGCTCTCTGCAAAAGTCTTTCTGTACCCCATTCTCCAACTTCTGCTCTCTGCAACAGTCCTTCTGAACAACAGTCTCCAACATCTGCTCTCTGAAAAAGTCCTTGTGTACCCTAGTCTCCAATCTCAGTTCTCTGCAACCGTCCTTCTGTACTGCAGTCTCCAACATCTGCTCTCTGCAACAGTCCTTCTGCACCTCAGTCTCAAACCTCTGCTCTCTGTAAGATCTTTTTAAACGCAGTCTAAAAAACTCTGCTCTCTGTAAAAGTTCTTCTGCACCCCAGTCACCAAACTCTTCTCTCTGCAACAATTCTTCTTCATCCCAGTCTCCACCCTCTGCTCTCTGCAACAGTCCTTCTGCACCCCAGTATCTAAACTCTGCTCTCTTTAACAGTCCTTCTGCAACCTAGTGTCCAACATCTGCTCTCTGTAAGAGTCCTTCTGCACACCAGTCTCCACCCTCTGCTTTCTGTATCAATCTTTCTGCACCCCAGTCTCCAAACTCTGATCTCTGCAACAGTGTTTCTGCACCCTAGTTAGCAACATCTGATCTCTGCAACAATCATTGGGCATCCCAGCCTCCAACCACTGCTCTCTGTAAAAGACATTCTGTACTGCAGTCCAACCTCTGCTCTCTGTAACCTTCTTTCTTCACCACAAACTCCAATCTCTGCTTTCTCTATCAGTCCTTCTGCACCCCAGTCTCCAACCTCTTCTCTCTGTAAGATCCTACTGCACCCCAGTATCCAAACTCTGCTCTCTGTATGATGCCTTCTCTACCCCAGTCTCAAACCTATGCTTTCTGCAATGGTCGAGCTGAACCCCAGTCTCAAACCTCTGTCGTCTGCAACAGTTTTTCTGCTCCCCAGTCTCCAGCCGCTGCTCTCTGTAACAGTCCTTCTGTACCGGAGTCTCAAAACTCTGCTCTCTGTAAGATTCTTCTGAAAACCAGTCTCCAAACTCTATTTTCTGTAACAGTACTTCTGAACCCAGACTCCAACCTTTGCTCCCTGTAACAGTCCTTCGGCACCCCCGGTCTCCACCCTCTGCTCTCTGTAACGATTCTTCTGCACCCAAGTCTCCAATGTCTGCTCTCTGCAACAATTCTTCTTCACTCCAGTCTCCAAACTTTTTTCACTGGAAGCTTCTTCTGCACCCCAGTTTCCAAACGCTTCTCTCGGTAACATTTCTTCTCCACAACAGTCTCTAACATCTACTCTCTGCAATGGTCCCCATGCACCCCAGTCTCCAACCTTGTTCTCTACAACAGTTCTTCTGTACCATTGTCTTCAACCTCTGTTCTCTGTAAGGTTCCTTCTGCACCCCATTCTCCAAATTTTGCTCTCTGTAATAGTCCTTCTTCACATCACTCTGCAACCTCTGCTCTCTGCAACAGTCCTTCTACACCCCAGTCTTCAAAATCTGCTTTCTGCAACAGTCCTTTGCCACCCCAGTCTCCAACTTCTGCTCTGTGTTACCGTCCTTCTGTACTTCAGTCTCCAAACTCTGCTCTTTGTAAGATCCTTTTGCAACCCAGTCTTTAAAATTTGCTCTCTGTAACTGTCCTTCTGTACCACAGTCTTTAAGCACTGCTCTCTGTAATGGGACTTCTGCACCTCAATCTCCAACCTCTGCTCTCTGCAAGGGTCCTTCTGCACCTGTATCTAAACTCTTCTCTCTGTAACAGTGCTTCTGCACCTAAATCTCCAACCTCTGGTCTCTGTAACATCCTCCTGCAACCCAGTATTAAAATTCTGCTCTCTGCAACAGTCCTTCTGCACACCAGTCTCCAAAGTCTGCTCTCTGTAACAGGCCTTCTGCACCCCAGTCTCCATCCTCTGTTATCTGTATCAGTCCTTCTTCATTCCAGTCTCCAACTTCTGCTCTCTGCAACGATCCTTCTGCACCCAGTATCAAACATATGCTCTGTGTAAAAGTCTGACTGCACCCCGGTCTCCAACCTCTGCTCTCTGTAATGATCCTTATGCACCCCAGTCTCAAACATCTGCTCTCTGTAACAGTCCTTCTGCCCCGCAGTCTCCAAACTCTTTTGTCTGTAAGATCCTTCTGAAACCCAGTCTCCAACGTCTTCTATCTGTAACTGTCTTCTTCACCCCAGTGTTTAACATCTGCTCTCTGCAACAGTCCTTCTGCACCTCAGTCTCCAAACTCTACTTTCTGCATCAGTCCTTCTGCACGCCAGTCTCCAAACTGTGCTCTCTGTTAAAGTCTTTCTGCACCCCAGTCTTCAAACTCTGCTCTCTGTAACGATCCTTCTGCACCCCAGTCTCGAAACTCTGCTCTCTGCAACCACCCTTCTGCACCTCAGTCTCCAACCTCTGCTCGCTGCAATGATCCTTCTACAGCCCAGTCTCAAACCTCCTCTCGCTGCAACAGTACTTGTGAACCCCAGTCTCCAACATCTGCTTCTTGCAACAGTTCTTCTGTACCTCATTCTGAAAACTCTGCTCTCTGTAATACTCCATTTGAAACCCAGTCTCCAACATCTGCTCTCTGTAACAGTCCTTCTGTACCTCAATCTCCAATCACTGCTCTATTCAACAGTCCTTCTACACCCCAGTCTCCATACTCTGATTCGCCCAACTATCCTTCTGCACCCCAGTCACCAAACTCTGTTCTCTACTCAGTTCTTTTGCACCCCAGTCTCAAACCTCTCCTCTCTGTAACAGTCCTTCTGTACCACAGTCTCCAACCTCTGTTCTCTGAAAGGGTCCTTATGCACCCCAGTATCCAACCTTGACTTTCAGTATTAGTCATTTTGAACCACAGTCTCCAAACTCTGCCCTCTGTAACTGTCCTTCTGCAACTCAGTCTCCAAACTCTGCTCTTTGCAACAGTCCTTCTGCACCCTAGTCTCCAACCTTTGCTCTCTGCAACAGTCCTTTTGCACCCCAGTCCCCAACATCTCCTCTCTGCAACAGTCATTCTCCACCCTACTCTCCAAACTTTGCTCTCTGTAACAGTCCTTCTATACTGCATTCTCAAACCTTTACTCTCTGAAAGGGTACTTCTGCACCCGAGTCTCCAACCTCTGCTTTCTGTGTCAGTCCTTCTACACCACAGTCTCCAACCTCTGCTCTGTGTAACTGTCCTGCACTTTAGTCTACAACCTCTGCTGTCAGCTACAGTCCTTCTGGACCCCAATGTCCAACCTCTACTCTATGCAACAGTCCTTCTACATCGTAGTCTAAAACCTCTGCTCTCTGCAACAATCTTTCTGAAACCCAGTGTCCAAACTCCGATCTCTGTAACAATCCTTATGCACCTCAGTCTCCAACCTCTGCTCTGTGCAACGGTCATTCTGCACCTCAGTCTCCAACCTCTACTCTCTGAAACAGTGCTTCTGCGACTCAGTCTCCATCCTCTGATCTCTTTCAGATCCTTCTGCAACCGAGTCTCAAATCTCTGCTCTCTGTAGCAGTCCTTCATCACCCTAGTCTCCAAATTCTGCTCTCTGTAACAAGCCTTCTGCACCCCAGTCTCCAAACTCTGCTATCTGTATCAGTCCATCTGCACCCCAGTCTCCAACGTCTGCTCTCTGCAACGATACTTCTGCACCCCAGTCTCTAACCTTTACTCTCTGCAACAGTCTTTGTGCAACCAAGTCTACAACATCTGCTCTCTGCAACATTTCTTCTGTACCCCAGTCTCCAACCTCTGCTTTCAGCAGCAGTCCTTCTGCACCCTAGTCTCAAACATCTGCTCGCTGCAACATTTTTTCTGCTCTCCAGTATCAAACCTGTTCTCTTTGTAAAAGTCCGTCTGCACCCCAGTCTCCAACCTCTTCTTTTTGTAACGATCCTTCTTCACCTCAGTCTCGAACCTCCACTCTATGTAACAGTCCTTCTGCACCTCAGTCTCCAAACTCTTTTCACTGTAAGATCTTTCTGAAACTCAGTCTCTAAAGTCTGCCCTCTGAAACAGTCCTTCTGTACTCAATTCTTTAATCTGCTCTCTGAAACAGTCCTTCTGCACCTCAGTTTGCAAACTCTGCTTTCTGCAAAAGTCCTTCTGCACACAAGTCTCCAACCTCTGCTCTCCGCAACATTCCTTCTGCACCCAATTCTCCAACCTGTGCTCCCTGTAAAAGTCCTTCTGCACCCCAGTCTCCAAACTCTGCTCTCTGTAAGGATCCTTCTGCACCACAGTCTTGAACCTCTGCTCTCTGCAACGATCCTTCTGCACCTTAGTCTCCAACTTCTGCTCTCTGCAACGATCATTCTGCACCCCAGTCTGAAACCTCTGCTCGCTGCAAAAGTCCTTGTGAGCCTTAGTCTCCAGCATCTGCTTCCTGAAACAATTGTTCTGTACCTCAGTCTGAAAACTCTGCTCTCTGCCATAATCCATCTGCACCCCAGTGTCTAACCTCTGCTCTCTGTAACAGTCCTTCTGTACCTCAGTCTCAAATCTCTGCTCTATGCAACAGTCCTTCTGCACACAAGTCTCCAAAATCTGGTCTCTTAAGCAGTCCTTTAGGAACTCAGTCTCCAACCTCTGCTCTCTGCAACAGTCCATCTACACCCTAGTCTTCATACTCTGCTCGCCCCAATGATCCTTTTTCAACCCAGTCTCCAACCTCTGTTCTCTACATTAGTTATTTTGCACCCCAGTCTCCAACCTCTGCTCTCTGTAACAGTCTTCTGTACCGCCTTATCCAACCTCTGTTCTCTGTAAGGGTCCTTATGCACCCAAGTATCCAACCTCTGCTTTCTGTATAAATCGTTTTGCACCACCGTCACCAAACTCTTCCCTATCTAAAGTCCTTCTGCAACTCAGTCTGCAACCTCTGCTCTCTGCAACAGTCCTTCTGCAACCCAGTCTCCATAGTCTGCTCTCTGCAACAGTCTTTTTGCACCCCAGTCTCCAAAATTTGCTCTCTGCAGCAGTCCTTCTCCACCCCAGTCTTCAACCTCTGCTCTCTATAACAGTCCTTTTGTACTGCATTCTCCGACCTCTGCTCTCTGTAAGGGTACTTCTACACCCGAGTCTCCAACTTCTGCTTTCTGTATCAGTCCATCTGCACCCCATTCTTCAACCTGTGCTCTGTGTAACTGTCCCTCTGCACCTTACTCTCAAACCTCTGCTCTCTGTTACAGTCCTTATAGACCCCAGTCTCAAAACTCTGCTCTCTGTAACAATCCTATGCACCTCAGTCTCCAACCTCTGGTCTCTGCAACGGTCCTTCTGCACCTGAGTCTTCAACCTCTACTCTCTGTAACTGTGCTTGTACACCTCAGTCTCCAAACTCTGCTCTATTTAAAATCCTTCTGCAACCCAGTCTCCAAACTCTACTCTCTGTGACAGTTCTTCTGCACCTCACTCTCCAAACTCTGCTCTCTTTAAAGGACCTTCTGCACCGCAGTCTCCAACCTCTGCTCTCTGTATCAGACCTTCTGCACCCCAGTCTCCATCCTCTGCTCTCTGCAATGATCCCTCTGCACACCAGTCGCCAAACTCTGCTCGCTGCAGCAGTCCTTGTACACCCCATTCTCCAACATCTGCTCTCTGCAACAGTTCTTCTGTATCTCAGTCTGAAAACTCTGCTCTCTGCAATAATCCTTCTGCACCCGAGTCTCCAACCTCTGCTCTCTGTAACAGTCATTCTGTACCTCAGTCTTCAACTTCTGCTCTGTATCAGTCCTGCACCCCTGTCTCCCATATCTGCTCTCTGTATCAGTCCTGCACCCCTGTCTCTCATATCTGCTCTCTTTAACAGTCCTTCTTCACCTCAGTCTTCA
Source organism: Ictidomys tridecemlineatus (assembly GCF_052094955.1). Classification (NCBI taxonomy): domain Eukaryota; kingdom Metazoa; phylum Chordata; class Mammalia; order Rodentia; family Sciuridae; genus Ictidomys; species Ictidomys tridecemlineatus. Next base: position 150,506 of record NW_027522407.1, on the reverse strand, counting down.
TCCTCTGCTCTGTGTCACAATTCTTCTGCACCCCAGTGTCCAAACTCTGCTCTCTGCAACGATCCTTCTGCATCCAAGTCTCCAACATCTCCTCTCTGTAACAGTCCTTCTGCACCCAAGTCTCCAACATCTGATTTCTGCAACAGTCCTTCTACACCTGAGTCTGGAAACTCTGCTGTCTCCAAAGGTCCTTCTGCAACCCAGTCTCAAAACTCTGCTCTCTGTAACAGGCTTTCTGCACCACAGTCTCCTAACTCTGCTCTCTGTATCAGTACTTCTACACCCCAGTAGCAAACCTCTGCTCTTTGTTACAGTCCATCTGCATCACAGTCTCCTATATCTGCACTCTGCAACAGTCCTTCAGCACCCCAGATTCTAACTTCTGGTTTCTGCAACAGTCCTTCTACACCCCAGTCTCCAACCTCTGGTATCTGCAACAGTCGTTCTGAACCCCAGTCTCCGAACTCTGCTCTCTGTAACAATCTTTCTGTGCCTCAGTCTCCAACCTCTAATCTTTGTTACAGTCCCTCTGCACCTCACTCTCCAACATCTGCTCTCTGTAAATTTCTTCTGCAACCCAGTCTCCAAATTCTGCCCTCTGTAACAGTCCTTCTGCACGCCTTCTCCAACTCTCCTCTTTGTAACAGGCCTTCTCCACCCCAGTCTCCAAAGTCTGTTCTCTATAACAATTCTTCTGCACCCCAGTATCCAACCTCTTCTCTCTGTAACAGTCCTGATGCACCTCGGTCTACAATCTCTGCTCTCTGTAACATCCTTCTGCAACCTTTCTAAAAACTCTGCTCTCTGAAACAGTCCTTCTGTACCTCAGTCTCCAAACTCTGTTCTTTGCAACACTGTTTCTGCACCCCAGTCGCCAAACTCTATTCTCTGTATCAGTCCTTCTGTACCGCAGTCTCCAAACACTTCTCTCTGTAACGGTCCTTCTACACCCCAGTCTCCAACCTCTGCTTTCTGTATCAGTCTTTCTGAATGCCAGTCTACAACCTCTGCTCTCTGTAACAGTCTTTCTGCACCTCATATCCAAACTCTGCTATCTGCAACAGTCCTTATGCACCCCAGTCTACAACCTCCGGTGTCTGCAAAATTCCTTCTTCACCCAATCTGCAACTTGTGCTCTGTGTAACAGTGCTTCTGCATCCCAACTCCAACTCTGCTCTCTGCAATGATCCTTCTGTACCTCAGTCTTAAATCTCTGCTCTCTGCAACAGTCCTTCTGCACCTCAGTCTCCAACTTCTGCTCTCTGCAATGAAACTTCTACACCCCAGTCTCCAAAATCTGCTCTCTGCAAAAGTCCTTCTGCATCTCAATCTGAAAATTTTGCTCTCTGCAACAATCCTTCTGCACCCCAGACTTCAACATCTGCTCTCTGTAACAGTCCTTCTGCACCTCAGTTTCCAAATTCTGCTCAATGTAACATCCTTCTGCAACACAGTCTCCAAAATTTGCTCTCCTTAACAGTCCTTCTGTACCTCAGTCTCCAACCTCTGCTCTCTATAACAGTCGATCTACACCTCAGTCTGAAATCTCTTCTCTCTTCAGGATCCATCTGAATCCCAGTCTCCAGACACTGCTCTCTGTAACAGTCCTCCTGCACCTAAGTCTCCAAATTCTGGTGTTTTTAAGATCCTTCTGCCACTCAGTCCCTAACTCTGCTCTCTATAACAATCCTTCTGCACCACAGTCTTAAAACTCTGCTCTCTGTAACAGGCCTTCTGCACCCCAGTCTCCAACTTCTTCTCTCTGCATCGATCATTCTACACCTCAGTCTCCAACATATGCTCTCTGTAAGATCCTTCTGCAACCCAGTCTCCCAACTCTGCCCTCTCTAACAGACCTTCTGCACCCCTTGTTTGAACTCTCCTTTCCGTAACAGGCCTTCTGCACCCCAGTCTCCAACGTCTGCTCTCTGCAACAGTCCTTCTGCACCCCAGTCTCCAACCTGTGGTCTCTGCAACAGTCCTTCTGCACCTCAGTCTTAAAACGCTGTTCTCTGAAATGATTTTTTTGCACATCAGTCTCCAACCTCTACTCTCTGTAACAGTCCTTCTGCACCTGGGTCCCAAACATCTGCTCTCTGTTAGATCCTTCTTCAACCCAGACTCTAAGCTCTGTGATCTGTAGCAGTTTTTCTGAAGCCCTTCTCCACACTCTGCTCTCCGTTACAGGGGTTGTGCACCTCAGTCTGTAACCTCTGCTCTCTGTAACACTCTTTTTGCACCTCAGTCTCCAACCTCTGCTCTCTGCAACGATCATTCTGCACCCTAGTCTCCAACGTCTCATCTCCTCAACAGTCCTTCTGAACCTCTGTCTCCAAATTCTGCTCTCTGCAACAGTCCTGCTTCACCCAAGTCTCCAACCTCTGCTCTCTGCAACAATCCTTCTGCACCCCAGTCTTCAACCTCTGCTCTGTGTAAAAGTCCTTCTGCACCCCAGTCTCCAAGCTCTGCTCTCTGTAACAATTCTTCTTCACTCCAGTCTCCAACCTCTGCTCTCTGTAACAGTCTTTCTGCCCCATATACTCCAACCTCTGCTCTCTGTTACAGTGTTTATATACCAAAGTATCCAAACTCTGCTCTCTATAATGGTCACTCTGTACCCCAATTTCCAACCTCTGCTTTCTGTAACAGTCCTTCTGCACCTCAGTCTGAAACCTCTGCTCTCTACACTATCTTTCTGCACCCCAGTCTCCAAACACTGCTTTCTGTAACATTTGTCCTGCACCACAGTCATCAACCATTGCTCTCTGTAAGATCCTTCTGCAACCCAGTCTCCAAACTCTGCTCAGTGTAACAGTCCTTCTTCATCTCAGTCTCCAACCTCTGCTTTCTGCAACATTCCTTCTGCACCCCAGTCTCCAACCTGTGCTCTCTCTAACAGTCCTTCTGCACCGCAGTCTCCCACCTCTTCTCTCTGTAACGATCCTTCTGCAGCCCACTCTCCACCTCTGCTCTCTTCAAGGATTCTTCTGCAACTCAGTCTCCAACTTCTGCTGTCTTAAAAGATCCTTCCGAACCCAAGTCTCAAATCTCTGCTCTCTGTAACTGTTTTTCTGCACCTAAGACTCCAACCTCTGCTCTCTGCAAACGTCCTTCTGCATGCTTGTCTCCAACCTCTGCTCTCTGCAACGATCCTTATGAACCGCAGTCTCCAACATCTGCTCTCTGCAACTGTCTTTCTGCACCCCAGTCTCCAAAGTCTTCTCTCCTTAACACTCCTTCTGCACCGCAGTCTCCAACCTCTGTTCTCTGTAAGGTCGTTCTGCACCCCAGTTTTCACACTCTGCTCTCTGTAACATTCCTTCTTCAACTCAGTCTGAAACCTGTGCTTTCTTTAACGGTCCGACTGCAACCCAGTCTCCAACATCTGTTCTCTGCAACAGTTCTTCTGCACCCAAGTCTCCAAACTCTGCTCTCTGTAAGATCCATCTGAACCCCAGTCTCCAACCTCCGCTCTCTGTAACAGTCCTTCTTCACTCCAGTCTACAAATTCTGCTCTCTGTAACAATCCTTCTGCACCCCATTCTCCAACATCTGCTCTCTGCAACAGTTCTTCTGCCCCCCAGTCTCCAAACTCTGCTCTCTGCAACGATCTTTCTGGACCCCAGTCTCCAAAGTCTGCTCTCTGCAAAAGTCATTCTGCACCCCAGTCTCCAAAATCTGCTCTCCGCAACAGTCCTTCTGCACCTCAGTCTGAAGACACTGCTCACTGTAACATTCCTTCTCCACCCCTTTCTCCAACCTCTGTCCTCTGCAACAGTCCTTCTGCTCTCCAGTCTCTGAGATCAGCTCTTTGTAACAGTTTTTCTGTACCAGAGTATCCAACTTCTGCCCTCTGTAACGGTCCTTCTACACCCCAGTCTCCAAACTCTGCTTTCCGTATCAGTCTGTCTGAAAACAAGTCTCCAAACTGTGTTCTCAGTATCTAACATTTTGCACCTCAGTCTCAAACTGTGCTCTATGTAAGAGTCCTTCTGCACCCCAGTCTCCAACCTCTGCTCTCGGTAACAGTCCTATATCGCAGTCTCCAAACTCTACTTTCCTTAATGGTCCTTATGCACACCAATTTCCAAACTCTGCTTCCTGTAAAAGTCCTTCTGCACCTGAGTCTCCAAATTCTGCTCTCTGTAACAGTCCTTCTACACCTCAGTCTCCAACCTATGCTCTCTGTAACAGTCCTTCCGCACCTCAGTCTGAAAATTCTGCTCTCTGCACAATCCTTCTGCCCCCCAGTCTCCCACCACTGCTCTTGGTATCAGTTCCCCTGCACCTCAGTCTCTAACCTCTGCTCTCTGTAAGATCCTTCATCAACCCAGGCTCCAAGCATTGCTCTCTGTAACAGACCATCTCACCAAAGTCTCCAAATTCTTCTCTCGGCAAAGATTCTTCTCCACATCAGTCTCAGACCTCTGCTCTTTGCAACAGTTCTTTTGCACCACAGCCAACAAACTCTGCTCTCTGCAACAGTCTTTCTACACCCCAGTATCCAACCTCTGCTCTCTGTAACTGTCCTTCTGCACCCCAGTCTCCAACCTCTGCTCTCTGTAACAGTCCTTCTTAACCTCAGCCTTCAACCTCTGATCTCTGCAAAAGTCCTTTTGCACCCCATTCTCCAACCTCTGCTCTCTGCAAAAGTCCTTTGCACCCCAGTCTCCAACATCTGCTCTCAGCAACAGTCCTTCTAACTCCAGTCTCTAAACTCTGCTCTCTGCAACCATCTTTCTGGACCCCAAGATCCAACGTCTTTCTGCAACAGTCCTTCTGTACCAGTCCTTCTGCACCACAGTCTCCAACGTCTTTCTGCAACAGTCCTTCTGCACCTCAGTCTCCAACCTTTTCTCTCTGTAAGATCCTTCAGCAACCCAGTCTCTAAACTCTGCTCTCTATAACATTCCTCTGCACCCCAGTCTCCAACCTCTCCTCTCTGTAACAGGCATTCTGCACCCCAGTCTCCAACCTCTGCTCTCTGCCAAGATCCTTCTGCACACCAGTCTCCAACCTCTGCTCTCTACAATGATCCTACTGCACGCCAGTCTCCAACCTCTGATCTCTGCAACACTCCTTCTGCACCTCAGTCTCCTACGTCTTCTCTCTGTAAGATCCTTCTGCACATCTGTCTTCAAGCTCTGATCCTTGTAACGATCCTTCTGCACCCCAGTCTCCAAATTCTTCTCTATGTAAAAGGACTTCTGCACCTCAGTCTCCAACATCTACTCTCTGCAACAGTCCTTCGGCACCCCAGTCTTCAAACTCTGCTCTCTGCAACAGTCCTTCTGTACTGCAGTCTCTAAACTCTGCTCTCTGTAACGGTTTTTCTGCACCCCATAATCCAATCTCTACTTTCTGCATCAATCCTTCTGCACCCCAGTCTCCAACATCTGCTCCCTCTACGAGTCCTTCTGCACCTCAGTTGCCAACCTCTGTTTTCGGCAACAGTACTTCTGCTCCCAAGTCTCCAACCTCTGCTCTATGTAAGAGTCCTTCTGCACCTCAGTCTCCAACCTCTGCTTTCTGTAAGTTCCTTCAGCAAACCAGTCTCCAAACTCTGCTCTCTGTAAAAGTCCTTCTGCACCCCAGTCTCCAACCTCTCCTCTCTGTAACAGGCCTTCTGCATGCCAGTCTCAAAACTCTGCTCTTTATAGTGGGCCTTCTGCACGCCAGTCTCCAACCTCTGCTCTCTGCAATGATCCTACTGCACCCCAGTCTCCAACTTCTGATCTCTGCAAGAGTCCTTCTGTACTTCAGTCTCCAAATTCTGCTCTCTGTAAGATCCTTCTGCACCCCTGTCTCCAACCTCTGGTCTCTGTAACAGTCCTTCTGCACCACAGTCTCCAAACTCTACTCGCTGCAACAATCCTTCTTCAACCCAGTCTCCAACCTCTGCTCTCTGTAACAATCCTTCTTCACCTCAGTCTCAAAACTCTGTCCTCTGCAACGTTCATTCTGCACCTCAGTCTCTAAATCTCTACTCTCTGTAACAGTTCTTCTGTACCTCATTCTCCAACCTCTGCTCTCTGTAGGATCCTTCTCCAACCCAGTCTCCAAACTCTGCTCTCTGTAACAGTCCTTATTCACACCAGTCTCCAAACTCTGCTCTCTGCACTGATCTTTCTTTACACCAGTCTCCAACCTCTGCTCTCTGAAACAGTACTTCTGAACCCCAGTCTCCAACATTTGCTCTCTGCAACAGTCCTTCTGCAACTCAGTCTGAAAACTCTGCTCTCCACAACGATCCTTCTGCACCTCAGTCTCCTACCTCTGCTCTCTGTAAGACCCTTCTGCATCCCAGTCTCCAAACTCTGCTCTCTGTAACAGTCCTTCTGCACAGCAGTTTCCAAACTCTGCTCTCTGTAAGAGAAATTCTGCAACCCAGTCTAAAACCTCTGCTCTCTGTAAAAGGCCTTCTGAAACCAGTCTCCAACCTCTTCTCTCTGTAATGATTCTTCTCCACAACAGTCTCAAACCTCTGCTCTCAGCAAAAGTCCTTCTGAATCCTTGTTTCCAACCTCTGCTCTCTGTAAGATCCTTATGCACTTCAGTCTCCAACCTCTCCTATCTGTAACAATCTTTCTGCAACCCAGTCTCCAACATCTGCTCTCGGCAACAGTTCTTCTGCACCACAGTCTGAAAACTTTGCTCACTGCAACGACATTTCTGCACCCCAGTCTCCTACCTCTGCTCTCTTTAACAGTCCTTTTGCACCTCTGTCTCCCAACTCTGTTCTTTTCAGATCCTTTTACAACCCAGTCTTTAAACTCTGCACTCTGTAATAGTCCTTCTGAACAAAAGTCTCCAAACTCTGCTCTCTGTAACAGTCCTTCTTCACCTCAGTTTCAAATCTCTACTCTCTGTAACAGTCCTTCTGTACCTCAGTCTGAAAACTCTGCTCTCTGCATGATCCTTCTAAACCCAGTCTCCAACCACTGCTCTCTGTAACAGTCCACCTACACCTCAGTAACCAAACTCTGCACTTTGTAACATCCTTCAGCAACCCAGTCTCCTAACACTGCTCTCTATAACAGTCCTTCTGCACCCCAGTCTCCAACCTCTCCTCTCTGTAACAGGCCTTCTGCACGCCAGTCTCCAAACTCTGCTCTCTGCAACGATATTTCTGCACCCCAGTCTCCAACAACTGCTCTCTGAAATGATCCTACTGCACCCCAATCTCCAACCTCTGATCTCTGCAACAGTACTTCTGCACCTCAGTCTCCAACTTCTGCTCTCTGTAAGATCTTTCTGCACCCGTGTCTCCAAGCTCTGCTTTTTGCAACGATCCTTCTGCACGAAAGTCTCCAACCTCTTCTCTATGTAAAAGAAATTCTGCACCTCCGTCTCCAATCTCTGCTCTCTGCAACAGTCCTTCTGCACTGCAGTCTCCAACTTTTGCTCTCTGAAACGGTCTTTCTGCACCGCAACTTCAATCTCTTCTTTCTGTATCAGTCCTTCTGCACCCTAGTCTCAAACTTCTGCTTTCTCTAAGAGTCCTTCTGCACCTCAGTCTCCAACCTCTGCTCTCTGCAACAGTTCTTTTGCAATCCAGTCTCCAACCTCTGCTGTCTGCAACAGTCCTTCTGCACCCCAGTCTCCAACCTCTACTCTCTGCAACAGTCCTTCTGCACCAAAGTCTTTAAGATCTGCTCTATGTAACAGGACTTCTGCACCTGAGTCTCAAACCGCTGCTCTCTGAAACAGTCCTTCTGCACCCCAGTCTCCAACCTCTGCTATCTGCAAGAGTCCATCTGCACCCCAGTCTCCAAGCTCTGCTCTCTGCAACAGTTTTTCTGCAACACAATCACCAATCTCTGCTCTGTGTAAGATTCTTCTGCACTTCAGTTTCCAAACTCTGCTCTCTGTAACATTCCTTCTCCAACCCAGTCTTTAACCTCTGCTTTCTTCAGTTGTCCTGCAGCACTGCAGTCTCCAACCTCTGTTCTCTGCAACAGTCTTTCTGCACATCAGTCTCCAAACTCTGGTTTCCGTATCAGTCCTTCTGAAGCCCAGTCTCAAAACTCTTTTCTCTGTATCTACCTTTCTGCACCTCAGTCTCCCACCTGTTCTCTCTGTAACATTCCTTCTGCACCCCAGTCTCCAACTTCCACTCTCTGTAACAGTTTTTCTATACTGCAGTCTCCAAATCCTTGTCTCTGTAACGATTCTTCTGCACCCCAATTTCCAACCTCGACTTAGTGTAACAGTCCTTCTGGACCTTAGACTCAACCTCTGCTCTCTGTAACAGTCCTTCTGCACCTCAGTGTGACATCTCTGCTCTCTGCACGATTCTTCTGCAACCCAGTCTTCAACCAATACTCTCTGCACCAGTTATTCTGTACCCCAGTCTCCAACCTCTACTTTCTGCAATGATCCTACTGCATCCCAGTCTCCAACCTCTGATCTCTGCAACAGTCCTTCTGCACCTCAGTCATCAGCTTCTGCTCTCTGTAAGATTCTTCTTCACCCCTGTATCCAACCTCTGCTCTCTGTAACAGTCCTTCTGCACCAGAGTCTTTAACCTCTGCTCTCTGTACAAGCAGGAATTCCGCACTTCAGTCTCCAAAATCTGCTCTCTGCAACAGTCCTTCTGCACCCCAGTCTCCAACCTCTGCTCTCTACAACAGTCCTTCTGCAGCCTAGTTACCAACATCTGCTCTCTGCAACAGACCTTCTGCACCCCATTCTTCAACATCTGCTCTCTGCAAAAGTCATTCTGGACCTCAATCTATAAACTCTTCTCTCTGCACCGACACTTCTGCACCCAAGTTTTCTACCTCTGCTCTCTGTAACAATCCTTCCGCACCTCAGTCTCCAAACTGTGCTCTCTGTTTGATTCTTCTGCAACTCAGTCTTTAAACTCTGCACTCTGTAAAGTCTTTCTGCACAACAGTCTCCAACCTCTGCTCTCTGTAACAGGACTTCTGGAACCCAGTCTCCAAACTCTGCTCTCTTTAAAAGGCCTTCTGCACTCCAGTCTCCAACCTCATCTCTCTGCAATGATTCTTTTTCACCAAAGTCTCCTATGTCTGCTGTCTGCAACAGTCTGTTTGCACCCCAGTCTCCAAACTCTGCTTTCTGTAAGATTCATCTTAACCCCAGTCTCCAAATTCTGCTCCCTGTAACAGTTTTTCAGCACCCCAGTCTCCAAAATCTGCTCTCTGTAACAGTCCTTCTGCACCTCAGTCTCCAACCTCTGCTCTCTGTAACAGTCCTTCTGCACCCCAGTCTCCAAAATCTGCTCTCTGTAACTGTCCTTCTGCACCTCAGTCTCCATCTTCTACTCTCTGTAAAAATCCTTCTGCACCCCAGTCTCTAAAATCTGCTCTCTGTAACATTCCTTCTGCACCAAATTCTCCAACATCTGCTCTCTGCAACAGTCCTTCTGCACCCCAGTCTCCAAACTCTGCTCTCTGCAACGATCTTTCTGGACCCCAGTCTCCAACGTCTGCTCGCTCCAACGGTCATTCTGCACCACTGTCTCCAACATCTGCTCTCTGCAACAGTCCTTCTGCACCTCAGTCTGAAAACTCTGCTCACTGTAACATTCCTTCTCCACCCCAGTCTCCAACATTTGTCCTCTGCAACAGTCCTTCTGCTCCCCAGTCTATGAGATCTGCTCTTTGTAGCAGTCCTTCTGTACGAGAGTCTCCAACTTCTGCTCTTTGTAATGGTTTTTTTACACCCCAGTCTCCAAACTCTGCTTTGTGTATCAGTCTGTCTGAACCCCAGTCTCCAACCTTTGTTCTCTGTATCTATCATTTTGTACCTCACTCTCAACCTGTTCTCTATGTAAGATTCCTTCTACACCTCAGTCTCCAACCTCTGCTCTCGATAATAGTCCTATACCGCAGTCTCCAAACTCTGTTCTCCTTAATGATCCGTCTGCACAGGAATTTCCAAAATCTGCTTCCTTTAACAGGCCTTCTGCACCTGAGTCTCCAAACTCTGCTCTCTGTAACAGTCCTTCTACACCTCAGTCTCCAACCTATGCTGTCTGTAACAGTCCTTCTGCACCTCAGTCTGAAAATTCGGCTCTCTGCACAATCCTTCTGCACCCCAGTCTCCAAACACTACTCTCGGTAACAGTTCCCCTGCACCTCAATCTACAATCTCTTCTCTCTGTAAGATCCTTCATGAACCGAGTCTTTAACCACTGCTCTCTGTAACAGACCTTCTGCACACAAGTCTCCAAATTCTTCTCTCTGCAATGATTTTTCTCCACATCAGTCTCAAAACTCTGCTCTCTGCAACAGTCCTTTTGCACCACAGTCACCAACCTCTGCTCTCTGCAACAGTCCTTCTGCACCCAAGTCTCCACTCTCTTCTCTCTGTAACCGTCCTTCTGCACCGCAGTCTCCAAACTTTGCTCTCTGTAACAGTCCTTCTGCACCTCAGTCTCCAACCTCTGCTCTCTGCAACAGTCCTCTTGCACCACAATCTCCAAAATCTGATCTCTGTAAGATCCATCTGAACCCCAGTCTCCAATCTCTGCTCTCTGTAACAGTACTTCTGCACCCAAGTCTACAAACTCTGCTCTCTGTAACAGTTTTTCTGCACCTCATTCTCCAAACTCTGCTCTCTGCAACACTCTTTCTGAACCCCACTCTCCAACCTCTTCTCTCTGCAACAGTCCGTCTGCACCCCAGTCTCCAACATCTGCTCTCTGCAATGATCTTTCTGGACCCCAGTCTCCAATGTCTGCTCTCTGCAAGAGTCGTTCTGGACCACAGTCTCTAACCTCTGCTCTCTGTAAAAATCCTTCTGCACCCCTGTCTGAAACCTCTGCTCTTTGTAAGATCCTTCTGCAACCCAGTTTGTAACTCTGCTCTCTGTAACAGTGCTTTTGCACACCAGTCTTCAACCTCTGCTCTCTGCAATGATCCTTCTTCACCAAAGTCTCCAACCTCTGCTCTCTGCAAAAGTCCTTCTACAACCAGTCTCCAATATCTGCTCTCTGCAACAGTCTTTTTGCACCTCATTCTGAAAAGTCTGCTATCTGCAACGACCCTTCTGCACCACAGTCTCCTACTTCTGCTTTCTGTAACATTCCTTCTCCACCTCATTCTCCCAACTCTGCTCTTTGTAAGATCTTTCTACAACCCAGTCTTTAAACTCTGCACTCTGTAACAGTCTTTCTGCACAACAGTCTCCAAACTCTGCTCTCTGTAACAGGCCTTCTGCACCCCAGTCTCCAACCTCTTCTCTCTGCAACGATTCTTCTGCACCCCAGTCTCCAGAATCTGCTCTCGGCAACAGTCCTTTTGCACCCCAGTCTCAAAACTCTGCTCTATGTAAGATCCATGTCAACCCAAGTCTCCAAACTCTGCTCTCTGTAACAGTCTTCTGAACCCCAGTCTCCAAACACTGCTTTCTGTAACAGTCCTTCTGCAGCTCAGATTCCAACCTCTGCTCTGTGTAACAGTACTTCTGCACCCCAGTCTCTAAAATCTGATCTCTGCCACAGTCCTTCTGCACCCCAGTCTTCAACGTCTTCTCTCTGGAACAGTCCTTCTACACCCCAGTCTCAAAACTCTGCTCTTTGCAACGATCCTTCTGGACCCCAGTCTCTAACCTCTGCTTTCTGTATCAGTCTTTCGAACCCCAGTCTCCAACCTCTTTTCTCTGTATCTATCCTTCTACACCTCAGTCTCCAACATGTGCTCTATGTAAGAGTCCTTCTGCACCCCGGTCTTCAACCTCTACTCTCTGTAACAATGCTTTTGCACCTGAGTCTCCAACCTCTGCTCTCTGCAACGGTCCTTCTTCACCTCAATCTTCTGCACCGCAATCTCCAACCACTACTCTCTGCAACACTCATTCTGCACCCCAGTCTCCAACCTTCTCTCTACAACAGTCCTGCTGCACCCCAGTCTCCAACATCAGATATTTGCAACAGTCCTTCTCCACCCCAGTCTCCAAACTCTGCTCTCTGTAACAGTTCCTCTGTACTGCAGTTTCCAAACTCTTCTCTCTGTAACTGTCCTTCTGAACCCCAGTCTCCAACCACTGCTTTCTCTATCAGTCCTTCTGCACTCAAGTCTCCAACCTCTGCTCTCTGTAGCAGTCCATCTGCACCTCAGTCTCCAAATTCTGCTCTCTGCAAAGGTCCTTTGGCACCCCAATCCCCAACCTCTGCTCGCGGAAACAGTCCTTTTACACCCAAGTCTCAAACCTCTGCACTCCGCAACAGTCCTTCTGAAATTCAGTCTCCAACATCTGCTCTCTGCAATGGTCTTTTTGCACCTCAGTATTCAACATCTATCTCTGTAACAGTCCTTCTGCACCTCAGTCCCCATCCTCTGCTCTCTATAACAAGCCTTCTGCATCCAAGTCTCTGAACTCTGCTTGCTTTAACAGTCCTTCTGCACCCCATTCTTTAACCTCTGCTCTCTGGAACAGTCCTTCTGCACTGCAGTCTCCAAACTCGGCTCTCTGTAAGATCCTTCTGCACCCCAGTCTTCAAATTCTGCTCTCAGTATCAGTCTTGCAACTTAGTCTTTAAACATGCTCTCTGTAACAGTTTTTCTGCACCTCAGTCTTCAACAACTGCTCTCTGGAACAGTCTTTCTGCACCACAGTCTCCAACCTCTGCTCTCTAGAACAGTCCTTCTATACCCTAGTCTCTATAATCTACTCTCTGCAATGATCCTTCTTCACCCCAGTCTCCAACGTCTGCTCTCTGCAACAATCCTTCTGCACCCTAGTCTCGAAACTTTCCTCTCTGTAAGATCCTTGTGAACCCCAGTTTCAAACTCTGCTCTTTGTAACATTCCTTCTGCACCCCATTCTCCAAAGTTTGCTCTCTGCAATGGTTCCTCTGCACACCAGTCTCCAACCATGTTCTCTACAACAGTTCTTCTGTACTGCAGTCTTGAACCTCTTTCTCTGTAAGGATCCTTCTGCACCCCAGTCTCCAACCTCTGCTTTCTGTATCAGTCCTTCTGCACCACAGTCTCCAAACTCTGCTCTCTGTAACAGTCTTTCTGCACCTCACTCTGCAAAATCTGCTCTCTGAAACAGTCCTTCTGAACCCCAGTCTTCAACCTCTGCTCTCTGCAACAGTCCTTCCTCACAACAGTCTCTAAAATATGCTCGCTGCAACAGTACTTTTTCACCGAAGTCACCAAACTCTGCTCTCTGTAACAGTCCTTCTGCATCTCAGACTCCAACCTCTGCTCTCTGTAACCGTCTTTCTGCGCCCCAATCTCGAACCTATCCTCTCTGCAACAGTCCTTCTGAACCTCAGTGTCCAAACTCTGCTCTCTGTAAGATCTTTCTGAAACCCAGTCTCCAACATATGCTTTCTGCAATGGTCCTTCAGCACCAGAGTCACCAACCTGTGTTCTCTACAACAATTATTGTGCACCCCAGTCTCCAACCTCTGCTCTCTGTAACAGTCCTTCTGTACCACAGTCTCAAACATGTGTTTTCTGTAAGGGACCTTCTGCACCCCATGTCTAACCTCTGCTTTCTGTATCAGTCTTTCTGCAACCCAGTCTTCAAACTCTGCTTTCTGTATCCGTCATTGTGCACGCCAGGCTTCAACCTCTGCTCTCTGTAACAGTTCTTCTGCACCCCAATCTCCATCCTCTGCTCTCTGCAACAGTCCTTCTGCACCCCAGTCTCCAAACATTGCACTCTGCAACATTCTTTCTGCACCCCAGTCTCCAGCCTCTGCTCTCTGTTACTGTCCTTCTGCACATCAGTCTCCAACCTCTGTTCGCTGTAGGAGGCCTTTTGCACCCAGTCTACAAACTCTCCTCTTTGTAACAGGCCTTCTGCACCCAAGTCTCTAAAATCTGCTCTCTTGAACAGTCCTTCTGCACCCCAGTCTCCAACCTCTGCTCTCAGTATCAGTCCTGCACCCCAGTCTCCATACACTGCTCTCTGTAACAGTTTTTCTGCACATCAGTCTTCAACAACTGCTATCTGCAAGAGTCCTCGTCAGCCCAGTCTCCAACCTCTGCTCTCTAGAACAGTCCTTCTATACCCCAGTCTCCATAATCTACTCTCTGCAACGATCCTTCTGCACCCCAGTCTCCAACGTCTGCTCTCTGCAAAATTCCTTCTGCACTCCCGTCTCCAAACTTTCCTCTCTGTAAGATCCTTCTGAACCCCAGCTTCCAAACGCTGCTCTCTGTAACATTCCATCTGCACCCCAGTCTACAACCTGTTCTCTACAACAGTTCTTCTGTACCGCAGTCTTCAACCTCTGTTCTCCGTAAGATTCCTTCTGCACCCCAGTCTCCAACCTCTGCTTTCTGTATCAGTCTTTCTTCACCACAGTCTCTACACTCTGCTCTGTGTAATAGTCCTTTTTCACCTCACTCTGCAAACTCTGCTCTCTGCAGCAGTCCTTCTGCAACCCAGTCTTCAACCTCTTCTCTCTGCAAAGGTCCTTCCTCACCCAAGTCTCCAAAATATGCTCTCTGTAACAGTCCTTTTCTAACGCAATCTCAAACCTCTGCTCTCTGTAACAGTACTTCTGTACTGCAGTCTCCAACCTCTGCTCTCTGTAATGGCCCTTCTGCACCCCAGTCTCCAAACTCTCTTTTCTGTATCAGTCCTTCTGCACCCTGGTATCGAACCTCTGCTCTCTGTAAAAGTCAGTCTGCACCTCAGACTCCAACCTCTGCTCTCTGCAACAGTACTTCTGTGCCCCAATCTCCAACCTCTGCTTTCTGTAATGGTCCTTCTGCACCCCAGTCTCCAACCTCTGTTCTCTACAACACTTATTCTTCACCCCAGTCTCCAACCTCTGCTCTCTGTAACAGTCCTTCTGTACCGCAGTCTCCAACCTCTGTTCTCTGTAAGGGTCCTTCTGAAGCTCAGTCTCCAAACTCTGCTTTCTGTATCAGTCCTTCTGTCCCACATTCTCCAAACCCTGCTCTCTGTAACAGTCCTTCTGTACCTCAGTCTGCAACCTCTTCTCTCTGCAATAGTCCTTCTTCACCCAAGTCTGAAATCTCTGCTCTCTGCAACAGTCCTTCTGCACCCCAGTCTCCAACATCTGCTCTCTGTAACAGTCCTTCTCCACCTGTCTCCAACCTCTGCTCTCTGCAACAGTCCTTCTGCACCCAGGTCACCAACGTCTGCTTTCTGTATCAGTCCATCTGCACCACAGTCTCCAACGTCTGCTCTTTGTAACAGTCCTTCGGCACCTCAGTCACTTACCTTTACTTTCTGCAGCAGTTATTCTCCACCCCAGTTTCCAAACTCTTCTCTCGGCAACAGTCCTTCTGGAAGCCATTCTCAAACTTCTACTCTCTGCAAAAGTCCCTGTACACCCCAGTCTTTCACATCTTCTCTCTGTAACAGTCTTTCTGCACCTCAGTCTGATGACTCTGCTCTCTGCAACAATCTTTCTGCACCTCAGTCTCCAACTTCTGCTCTCTGCAACAGTCCTTCTGCATCGCAGTCTCCAACCTCTGTTCTAAGCAAAAGTCTTTGTACACCCCAGGCTCCAACCTCTGCTCTCTGTAACAGTCCTTCTGTACTGCAGTCTCCAACCTCTGCTGTCTCTAATGGTCCTTCTGCAGCTGAGACTCCAAACTCTACTTTCCATATCAGTTATTCTACACCCAAGTCTCCAAACTCTGCTCTCTGTAACAGTCTTTCTTCACCTCAGTCTTCAACCTCTGCTCTCTGAAATAGTCCTTCTGCACCCCAGTCTCCATCCTCTTCTCTCTGCAACAGTCTTCCTACACCCCAGTCTCCAAACTCTGGTCTCTGCAACGATCCTTCTGCACCCCAGTCTCTAACCACTTCTCTCTGCGACAGTCCTTCTTCACCCCAGTATCAAAACAGTGCTCTCTGCAACTGTCCTGCTGCAACCCAGTCTCCAACCTCTGCTCTCTGTAGCGATCCTTCTGCACCTTAGTCTTCAACCTCTGCTCTCTGCATCAATCCTTCTTCACCACAGTCTCCAAATTCAGCTCTCTGCAACACTCCTTCTGCACCACAGTCTCCAAGCTCTGCTCTCTGTAACAGTAATACTGAACCCCAATCTCCAAACTCTGCACTCTGTAAAACTCCTTCTGCACCCAAGTCTCCATACTCTGCTCTCTGTTAGAATTCTTTTGCACCTTAGTTTCCAACCTCTCCTCTCTGTAAAAGTCCTTCTCCAATTCAGTCTCGAAGTTCTGCAATCTGTATCAGTCCTTCTGCACCTCAGTTTCCAATCTCTGCTCTCTGTAACAGTCCTTCTGCACCACAGTCTCCATCATCTGTTCTCTGCTACGATAGTTCTTCTCCCCAGGTTCCAACCTCTGCTCTCTGCAACGGTTTCTGCACCACAGTTTCAAAACTCTGCTCTCTGCAACAGTCCTTCTGCACCCCAGTCTCCAACCTGTGCTCCAGGTAACAGTTCTACTGCACCCCAATCTCCAAACTCTGCTCTCTGTAACACTCCCAGTCTCCACACTCTGATCTCTGTAATAATCCTTCTGGACCCCAGTTTCCAACCTTTGCTCTCTGAAACAGTCCTTCTGAACCTCAGTCTCCAAAATGCTCTCTGTAAGATCCTTCTGAAACCCTGTCTCGAAACTGTGCTATCTGTAACAGTGCTTCTGCACCCCAGTCCCCAAACTCTGCTCTCTGTTACTGGCTTTCTGCAACCCACTCTCCAAACTCTACAGTCTATAAAAGGCCTTCTGCAACTCAGTCTCTAACCTCTTCTCTCTACAACGATCCTTCTTCACCTCAGTCTCCAACCTCTGCTCTCTGCAAAGTATCTTCTGCACCCCAGTCTCCAACATCTATTCTCTGCATCAGTCTTTCTGCACCAAAGTCTCCAACCTCTGCTCTCTGTAACAGTCGTTCTGTACTGCAGTCTCCAACCTCTGCTCTCTGTAACGGTCCTTTTGCACCCCAGTCTCCAATGTCTGCTTTCTGTATCAGTTCTTCTGCACCCCAGTCAACAAACTCTGCTATCTGTAACTGTCCTTCTGCATCCCAGTCTTCAACCTCTGCTCTCTGTAGTGATCCTTCTGCACCTCAGTCTCTAACCTCGGCTCTCTGCAAGGATCCTTCTGCACCTCAGTCTCAAACCTCTGTTCTCTGCAATGATCCTTCTACACACCAGTCTCCAAGCTCTGTTCTCTGTAACAGTCCTTCTGAACATCAGTGTCAAAACTCTGCTCTCTTTAACAATCCTTCAGCATCTCAGTCTCCAACCTCTGCTCTCTGTAATAGTCCTTCTGCACCTCAGTCTCCAACCTCTGCTCTCTGTAACGATCTTTCTGCACCACAGTCTCCAAACTCTGCTTTCTGTAAAAGACCTTCTGTACCCCAGTCTCCAACCTCTGCTCTCTTTAACAGTTCTTCTGGACACCAATCTACAAACTCTGCTCTCTGTAACACTCCTTCTGCACACGAGTCTCCATCTTCTTCTCTTCGTAAAAATCCTTTTGCACCCCAGTCTCCAAACGCTCCTCTCTATAACAGTCCTTCTGCACCTCAGTCATTAATATCTGCTCTCTGAAATGATCTTTCAGCACCTCAGTCTCAAACCGCTGCTCTCTGTAACAGGCTGGCTGAACCCCATTCTCCAACATATGCTCTCTGGATCAGTCCTTTTGCAAACCACAATCCTACCTCTGCTCTCTATAACAATCCTTCTGCACCTGAGTCTCCAACCTCTGCTCTCTTAAAAGGTTCGTCTGCACCCCAGTCTCCAAACTGTGTTCTCTGCATTAGTCCTTCTGCACACCAGTATCCAACCTCTGCTCTCTGTAACAGTCCTTCTGTAACGCAGTCTCAAAACTCTGCTCTCTGTAACGGTCCTTCTGCACCGCAGTCTCAAACGTCAGCTTTCTGTATCAGTTCTTCTGCACCCCAATCTCAAACCTGTGCTCTCCGCAACAGTCCTTCTACACCCCAGTGTCCAATCTCTGATCTTTGCAACAGTCCCCCTGCAACCCAGTCTCCAACCTCTGCTCTCTGCAACGGTCCTTCTGTACCTCAGTCTTCAACCTCTGTTCTCTGCAACGGTCCTTCTGCACCTCAGGCTCCAAAAACTACTCTCTGTAAATGTACTTCTGAACCCCTTCTCCAAACTCTGCTCTTCGTAATAGGCCTTCTGCACCCCAGTCTCCAACCTCTGTTCTCTATAACAATCCTTCTGCACCCTAGTCTCAAAATTTTGCTCTCTAAAACGATCCTTATGCACCCCAGTCCCAAATCTCTGCTCTTTGCAACAGTCCTTCTGCACCCCAGTCTCCAACCTGTGCTCTCTGCAAAAGTCCTTTTGCACCTCAGTGTGAAAACTCTGTTCTCTACAACGATCCTTCTGCACACAAGTCTCCAACCTCTGCTCTTTGTAACAGTCCTGATGCACATCGGTCTACAACTCTGCTCTCTGTAATATTTTTGTGCAAACTTGTCTAAAAACTCTGCTCTCTGTAGGAGTTCTACTGCACCCCAGTCTCCAACCTCTGCTCTCTGCAAAGATCCTTCTACACCTCAGTCTTGAAACTCTACTCTCTGTAACAATCCTTCTGCACCCCACTCTCAAACCTCTGCTGTCTGCAATGATCTTTCTGTACACAAGTTTCCAACATCTGCTCTCTGCAACAGTCCTTCTGCACCTTAGTCTCCAACCTCTGCTCTCTGCAACGATCCCATAGCACCCCAGTCTAAAAAATCTGCTCTCTACAACAATCCTTTTGCACCCCAGTTTCCAACCTCTGCTCTCTGCAAAAGCCCTTCTGCACCCAAGTCTCCAACATCTGATCTCTGCAACAGTTTTTCTTCACCTCAGTCTTACAACTCTGCTCTCTGCAATGATCCTGTTGCACCCCAGTCTCCAACCTCTGTTCTCTAAAACAGTTATTCTGCACCCCAGTATTTAACCTCTACTCTCTGTAACAGTCCTTCTGTACCACATTCTCCAATCTTTGCTCTTTGTAAGTGTACTTATGCACCCCAGTATCCAACCTCTGCTTTCTGTATCCGTCGTTTTTCACCACAGTCTCCAAACTCTGCCCGCTGTAACAGTCCTTCCGAAACTCAGTCTGCAAACTCTGCTCTCTGCAACAGTACTTCTAAACTCCAGTCTTTATCCTCTGCTCTCTTCAACAGTCCTTTTGAACCACAGACTCCAACATCTTCTCTCTAAAACAGTTCTTCTCCACCCCAGTCTAAAAGCTCTTCTCTCTGTAAAAGTCCTTCTGTACTGCAGTCTCCAAAATCTGCTCTCTGTAAGATCCTTTTGCAACCCACTCTGTAAACTCTGCCTTCTGTAACAGACCTTCTGCACCCCTTCTCCAACCTCTGTTCTGTGTAACAATCCTCGTGTAGTGCAGTCTCCAAAATCTGCTCTCTTTAACGGTCCTTCTGCACCCCAGTCTCAAACCTCTGCTTTCTGTATCAGTACTTCTGCACCCCAGTCTCCAACCTCTGCTCTCGGTAACAGTCCTTCTTCACCTCAGTCTCCAAACTCTGCTCTCTGCCACAGTCCTCCTGCACCAACGTCTCAAACCTCTACTCTCTGCAACACTCCTTCTGCACCTCAGTCTCTAAACTCTGCTCTCTGTAACAGTCATTCTGTACCGCAGTCTCAAAACTCTGCTCTCTGTAATGGTCCTTCTGAACCACAGTCTCCAACGTCAGGTTTCTCTATCAGTTCCTCTGCACCCCAGTCTCCAACCTCTGCTCTCAGTAACAGTCTTTCTGCACCTCAGACTCGAACTTCTGCTCTCTGCAACATTTCTTCTGCACCCCAGTCTCCACCCACTGATCTATGTAACAATCCTTCTGGACCTCAGTCTCCAACCTCTGCTCTCTACAACAGTCCTTCTGCTCTTAAGTCTCTAACCTCTACTCTCTGTAAAAGTCCTTCTGTACCTCAGTCTCCAACATTTGCTCTTTGTAAGATTCTTCTGAACCCAGTCTCCAAACTCTGCCCTCTGTAACAGTACTTCTTCACCCCTTCTCCTAACACTGTTCTGTGTAACAGTCCTTTTGCACGCCAGTTTCAATACTCTGCTCTCTACAACGGTCATTTTGCACCCCAGTCTCCATCCTCAGCTCTTTACAAAAGTCCTTCTCCACTCCAGTCTCCAAACTCTGCTCTTTGTAACAGTCCTCCTGTATAGCAGTCTCCAAATCTGCTCTCTGTAACGGTCCTTGTGCACCCCAGTCTCCAACATCTGCTTTCTGTAACAGTCCTTCTGCAACTCAGTCTCCAAACTCTGCTCTCTGCAACAGTCCTTCTTCACCTCAGTCTGAAAACTATTTTCTCTGCAACGATCCTTGTGGACCCCAGTCTCCCAACTCTGCTTTTTGTAAAAATCCTACTGCACCTCAGTCTCCAAAATTTACTCTCTGTAACAGTGCTTCTGAACCCCAGACTCCAACTTCTGATCTCTGTAAGATCCTTCTGAACCCCAGTTTCCAATTCTGCTCTCTGTATCATTTCTTATCCTCCCCAGACTCCAACCTCTGCTGTACCTGTCCTTCTGTACCTCAGTCCCAAACCTCTGCTCTCTATAACGGTCGTTCTGCACCCCAGTCTTCAACCTCTCATTTATGTATCATTCCTTCTGCACCACAGTTTCCAACCTCTGCTCCCTGCAACATTCCTTCTGCACCTCAGTCTCCATCCTCTGCTCCCTGCAACATTCCTTCTGCACCTCAGTCTCCAACCTCTGCTCTCTGCAACAGTTCGTCTGCACCCCAGTATCCAAGGTCTGCACTCTGAAACAGTCCTTCTCCACACCAGTCTCCAACCTCTGCTCTCTGTAACAGTCATCCTGTAGTGCGGTCTCAAAATCTGCACTCTGTAACGGTCCTTCTGCTCCCAGTCTTCAACCTCTGCTTTCTGTATCAGTCCTTCTGCACCAAAGTCTCAAACCTCTGTATCTGCAACAATCCTTCTACACCGAAGTCTTTAAACTCTGCTATCTACAACAGTCCTTCTGCACCCCAGGCTTCAACCTCTGCTCTTTGTAAAAATCCTTCTGCACCTCAGTCTCAAAACTCTGCTCTCTACATCGGTGCTTCTGAACCTCAGTCTCTAACCTCTACTCTCTGTAACAGTCCTTCTGCAGCTCAGTCTCCAACATCTGCTCTCTCTTAGATTCTTCTGCAACCCAGTCTGTAAACTCTGCCCTGTGTAACAATCCTCCTGCACCCCTTCTCCAAACTCTGTTCTCTGTAACAGTCCTTCTGGATTCTGGTCTCAAACCTCTGCTTGCTAAAACGATCCTTCTGCACCCCAGTCTCCAACCACTGCTCTCTAAAACAGTCCTGCTGTACCACAGTCTCTAAGCTCTGCTCTATGTAAGATCCTTCTGCAATCCTGTCTCCAAAATCTGCTGTCTGTAACAGTCCTTCTGCACCCCAGTCTCCAACCTCTGTTCTTTGTAACAGGCCTTTTGCACCCCATTCTTCAACCTCTGCTCTCTGCAACAGTCTTTCTGCACCCGAGTCTCCAAACTCTGCTTTCTGTATCTGTCCATCTGCACCCCAATCTCCAACCTCTGCTCTCTGTAACAGTACTTCTGCATCTCAGTCTACAAACTCTGCTCTCTACAACAGTCCTTCTGCAACCCAGTCTCCAACATCTGCTCTCCGCAACAGTCCTTCTGAACCAAAGTCTCCAAACTCTGCCTCTGTAACAGTCCTACTGCAACAGTCTTCAACCTCTACTCTCTGGAACAGTTTGTCTTCACCCAAATCTTAAACCTGTGCTCTCCGCAACAGTCCTGCTACACCCCATGTTCAGAATCTGCTCTCTTCAGCAGTCTCTCTGAGACCAAGTCTCCAACGTCTGCTCTCTGTAACAATCCTTCTGCACCTCAGTCTCCAACCTCTGCTCTCTGCAACGGTCCTTCTGCATTTCGGTCTCTACTCTTTGTAAAAGTACTTCTGCACCCCTTCTCCAAACTCTGCTCTCCGTAACAGGGCTTCTGCACTCCAGTCTCTGAACTCTTTTCTTTATAACGATCCTTCTGCACCCCAGTTTCCAACCTCTGCTCTCTTTACCAGTTCTTCAGCACCCCAGTCTCCAAACTCTGCTCTCTGTAACAGTCTTTCTGCACCTCAGTCTCCAACCTCTGCTCTCTGCAACAATCCTTCTGCACTCCAGTCTCCAACCTCTGCTCTCTGCAACAGTCGTTCTACACCGCAGGCTTCAACATGTGCTCTCTGCAAAAGTCCTTCTGCACCTCAGTCTGAAAACTCTGTTCTCTGCATTGATCCTTCTGCACCCTAGTCTCCAACCTCTGCTCTCTGTAACAGTCCTACTGCATCTTGGTCTACAACCTCTGCTCTCTGTAAGATCCTTGTGCAACCTTGTCTAAAAACTCTGCTCTCTGTAACAGTTCTTCTGCACCCTAGTCTCTGACCTCTGCTCTCTGTAACAGGCCTTTTGAACCTCCATCTCCAACCTCTGCTCTCTGCAACAGTCCTTTTGTACCTCAGTCTCCAATCTCTGCTCTAAGCAACGATTCATATGCACCTCAGTCTCAAAACTCTACTCTTTGTAACAGTCCTTCTACTCCCCAGTCTCTAACTTCTGCTGTCTGCAAAGATCCTTCTTCACCCCAGTCTGGAAGGTCTGCTCTCTGCAACATATCTTCTGAACCCCAGTCTCCAACCTCTGCTCTCTGCAACAATCCTTCTGCACCCCAGTGTCCAACATCTGCTCTATGCAACAGTCCTTCTTCACCCCTGTCCCAACCTCTGCTCTGTGTAATATCCTTCTGCACCACAGTTTCAAAACTCTGCTCCCAGTAACATTCCTTCTTCACCCCAGTCTCTAACCTCTCCATTCTGCAGCGGTACTGTTGCACCTGAGTCTCCAACCTGTGTTCTTAGTAACAGTCCTTCTTCTCCCCATCTCCAAACTCTTCTTTATAACAGTACTTCTGCACCTCAGTCTCCAACCTGTGCTCTCTGCAAGAGTACTTCTGCACCCCTGTCTCCAACCTCTGCTATCTGTAAGATCCTTCTGCACTCTAGTCTCCAAACTTTGCTCTCTGTAACAGTCTTTCTGCACATCAGTCTCTAACATGTGCTCTCTGCAACAGTAGTTCTACACCCGATTCTCTAACCTCTGTTCTCTGCAACAGTTTTTCTGAACCACAGTTTCCAATATCTGCTCTCTGGAACATTCCTTCTGTACCCTTGTCTCTAACGTATGCTCACTGTAACAGTCCTTCTGTACTGCAGTCTCCAAACTCTGCTCTCTCTAAAGGTCCTTCTGCACCACAGTCTCCAATCTCTGCTCTCTGTATCAGTACTTCTGCACCCCAGTCTCCAACCTCTGCTCTTTGTAGCATTCCCTCTGCACCACAGTCTCCAAACTCTGCTCTCTGTGACAGTTCTTCTGCACCCAAGTCTCCAATATCTGCACTCTGAAATAGTCTCTCTCAACCCCAGTCTCCAATCTCTGCTCTCTGTAACAGGCCTCCTGTACTGCGGTCTTTAAAGTCTGCTCTCTGTAATTTCCCTTCTTCACCACAGTCTCCAAACTCTTCTTTGTCTAGCAGTCCTTATGCACCCCAGTCTCCAACCAGTGATCTCTGAAACAATCCTTCTGCATCTCAGGCTCCAAACTCTGCTCTCTGCAACATTTCTTCTGCACCCAAGTCTCGAACTCTGCTCCCTCCAACAGTCCTTCTGCACCTCAGTCTCCAACCTCTGCTCTGTGTAAGATCTATCTGCAACCCAGTCTGCAAACTATTCCCTCTGTAGCAGTCCTTCTGCACCATTTCTCCAAACCTTTCTCTCTGTAAAAGGCATTCTGCACCCCAGTCTCCAACCTCTGTTCTCTGTAACAGTCCTTCTGCACCCCAGTCTCAAACCTCTGCTCTCTACAACAATCCTTCTTCACCCCAGTCTCCAACGTCTGCTCTCTTCAACAGTACTTTTGCACTCAAGTCTCCAACAACTGCTCTCTGTAACATCCTTAAGCACCTCAGTATCCAAACTCTGCTCTCTGTAACAGTCCTTCTGCACCCCATGCTCAAACCTCTGCTCTCTGTAACAGTTTTTCTATACAGCAGTCTCCAAACTCTGGTCTCTGTAACGGTCTTTCTGCACCCCAATTTCCAAACTCTGCTTTCTGTAATAGTCTTTCTGCACCTCAATCCCAAAACTGTGCTCTCTGTAGCAGGCCTTAAGCACCCCAGTCTTAAAAATCTGCTCTCCCCAATGATTTATCTGCACCCCAGTCTCCAGTCTCTGATCTCTGCAACACTCCTTCTGCACCTCAGTCTCCAAATTCTGCTCTGTGTAAGATCCATCTGAACCCCAGTCTCCAACGTCTGCTCTTTGCAACAGTCCTGCTGCACCACAGTCTCCAACCTCTGCTCTCTTTACCAGTTCTTCAGCACCCCAGTCTCCAAACTCTACTCTCTGTAACAGTCTTTCTGCACCTCAGTCTCCAACCTCTGCTCTCTGCAACAGTCCTTCTGCACTCCAGTCTCCAACCTCTGCTCTCTGAAACAGTCCTTCTGCACCCCAGTCTCCAACCTCTGCTCTCTGAAACAGTCCTTCTGCACCCCAGTCTCAAAACTCTGCTCTCTGCTACGATCCTTCTGGAACCCAGTCTTTAACCTCTCCTCTCTGTAACAGTCCTTCTGCACCAGAGTCTCCAAACTCTGCTCTCTTTAACATTCCTTCTCCAACCCAGTATTCAACCTTTGCTTTCTGCCAAGTGTCCTGCGGCACCCCAGTCTCCAACCTCTGTCCTCTGCAAAAGTTTTTTTGCTACCCAGACTCCAACATCTGCTCTCCGTAACAGGCGTTCTGCACCCCAGTCTTCAAACTCTGCTTTCTGTATCAGTCCTTCTGAACCTCAGTCTCAAACCTCTGCTCTCTGTATTTATCCTTCTGCACCTCAGTCTCCAACCTAGGCTCTCAGTAACAGTTTTTCTATACTGCAGTCTCCAAACTCTGGTCTCAGTAAGTGTCTTTCTGCACCCGAATTTCCAACCTCTGCTTTCTGTAACAGTCCTTCTGCACCTCAGTCTCCAAACTCTGCTCTTTATAACAGTCTTTCTACACTTCAGTCTCCAACCTCTGCTCTCTGTAACAGTCCATGTGCACCTCAGTCTCAAAACTCTGCTCTCTGTAAGATTTTTCAGCAAGCCAGTCTCCAAACTCAGCTCTCTATAACAGTCCTTCTGCACCCAAGTCTCCAAGCTCTCCTCTCTGTAACAGGCCTTCTGCACGCCAGTCTCCAAACTCTTCTCTCTGTAGCAGGCCTTCTGCACCACAGTCTCCAAAATCTGCTCTCTGCAACGATCCTTCTGCACCCCAGTCTCCAATATCTGCTCTCTACAATGATACTACTACAACCCAGTCTCCTACATCTGATCTCTGCAACAGTCTTTCTGCACCTTAGTCTCCAAATTCTACTCTCTGTATGATCCTTAAGCACCCCAGTATCCAACCTATGCTCTCTGTAACAGTCTTTCTGCTTCCGAGTCTCCAACCTCTGCTCTCTGTAACAGGACTTCCGCACGTCAGTCTCCAAAGTCTGCTCTCTGCAACAGTCCTTCTGCATCCCAGTCTCCAACCTCTGCTTTCCACAACAGCCCTTCTGCACCCTAGTTACCAACATCTGCTCTCTGCAACGACCCTTCTGCACCCCAGTCTCCTACCTCTGCTATCTGTAACAGTCCTTCTACACCGCAGTCTCCCAACTCTGCTATCTGTAAGATTTTTCTGACATCCAGTCTTTAAACTCTGCACTCTGTAAAAGTCCTTTTGCACCCCAGTCTCCAAACTCTGCTCTCTGTAACAGTCCTTCTGCACCCCAGTCTCCAACCTTTGCTCTCTGCAATAATCCTACTGCACCCCAGTCTCCAACCTCTGATCTCTACAAGAGTCTTTCTGCACCTCAGTCTCCAACTTCTGCTCTCTGTAAGATCCTTCTGCACACCTGTCTCCAAGCTCTGCTCCTTTCAACGATCCTTCTGCACCCCATTCTCCAACATCTACTCTATTAAAAAGGACTTCTGCACCTCAGTCTCCAATCACTGCTCTCTGCAACAGTCCTTCTGCACCACAGTCTCCAAACTCTGGTCTCTGTAATATCCTTCTGCACTCCAGATTCTAAACTCTTTTCTCTGTAACATTCCTTCTCTTCCCCAGTCTTTATCCTCTGCTTTGTGCAAGTGTCCTGCGGCACCCCAGTCTCCAACCTCGGTCCTCTGAAACAGTCCTTCTGCTCCCAGTCTCCAACATCTGCTCTCTGTAACAGTCCTTCTGTACCGCAGTCTCCAACCACTGCTCTCCGTAATGGGCATTCTGCACCTCGGTCTCCTAATACTGCTTTCTTTATCAGTTCTTCTGAAACTCAGTCTCAAACCTCTGCTCTCTGTATCTATCCTTCTGCACCTCAGTCTCTAACCTGTGCTCTCTATAAAATGCCTTCTGCACCCCAGTCTCCAACCTTTGCTCTCTGTAACAGTTTTTATATACCGCAGTCTCCAAACTCTGGTCTCTGTAACGGTCCTCCTGCACCCCAATTTCCAACGTCTACTTTCTGTAACAGTCCTTTTGCACATCAGTCTGATACCTGTGCTCTCTTCATGATCCTTCTGCACCCCAATTTCAAAACATTGCTCTATGTAACAGTCCACCTGCACCTCAGTCTCCACTCATTCTCTCTATAACAGGCCTTCTGCACGCCAGTCTTCAAAGACTTCTCTCTGTAGCAGGCCTTCTGCACCCCAGTCTCTAACCTCTGCTCTCTGCAATGATTCTAGTACACCCCAGTCTCCAACCTCTGATCTCTGCAACAGTCCTTCTGCACCACAGTCTCTAAATTCTTCTCTCTGTAAGATTCTTCTGCACCCCTGTATCCAACCTCTGCTCTCTGTAACAGTCCTTCTGCATCCAAGTCTCCAACATCTGCTCTCTTTAGCAGGACTTCCAAACCTCAGTTTCTAAACTCTGCTCTCTGCAACAATCCTTCTGCAGCATATTCTCCAACCTCTGCTCTCTACAACAGTCCTTCTGCACCCTAGTTACCAACATCTGCTCTCTGCAACGACCCTTCTGAACCCCAGTCTCCTAACACTGCTCTCTGTAACAGTCCTTCTGTTCCTCAGTCTCTGAACTCTGCTCTCTGTAAGATCCTCCTGCAACCCAGTTCTTAAACTCTGCACTCTGTAACATTCCTTCTGCACAACAGTTTACAACCTCTGCTCTCTGTAAAAGGCCTTCTGCACCCGAGTCTCCAACATCTGCTCTCTGCAACAGTCCTTTTGCACCCCAGTCTCCAAACTCTGCTCTCTGTAAGATCCATCTGAACCCCAGTCTTCAACCTCTGCTCTCTGTAACATTCCTTCTGCACCCCAGTCTCCATCTCTGATCTCTGTAACAGTCCTTCTGCCCCTCAGTCTCCAACCTCTGCTCTATTTAATAGTCCTTCTGCACCCCAGCCTCTAAAATCTGCTCTCTGCAACAGTTTTTCTGAACCCCAATCTCCAACATCTGTCTTCTGCAGAAGTCCTTCTGAACCCCAGTCTGTAAACTCTGCTCTTTGCAATGATTCTTCTGGACCCCTGTCTCCAACGTCTTCTCTCTGCAACATTCCTTCTGCACCACAGTCTCCAACCTCTTCTCTCTTTAAGATCCTTCTGCACTCCAGATTCCAAACTCTGCTCTCTGTAACATTCCTTCTCCACTCCAGTCTTCAACCTTTTTCCTCTGCAAGAGTTTTCTGCTCCCCAGACTCAGAGATCTGCTCAATTAAAGAGTCCTTCCGAACCTCAGTCTCCAAACTCTGCTCTATGTAAGATCCTTCTGCACTTCAGTTTCAAAACTCTGCTGTCTGTAACATTCCTTCTTTACCACAGTCTACAACCTCTGTCCTCAGCAACAGTCCTCTGCTCTCAAGACTCCGATATCTTCTCTCTGTAACAGTCCTTCTGTACCACAGTCGTCAACCTCAGCTCATTGTAATGGTTCTTCAACATCCCAGTCTCCAACCTCGGCTTTCTGTAAAAGTCTGTCTGTACCCCAGTCTCCAAACTCTGTTCTCTGTATCTATCCTTCTACATCTCAGTCTCCAACTTCTGTTCTATGTAAGAGTCCTTCTGCACCCCAGTCTTCAACCTCTGCTCTCGGTAGCAGACTTATATCGCAGTATCCAACCTCTGCTCTCTGTAATGGTCCTTCTGAACCCCAATTTCCAAACTCTGCTTCCTGTAACAGTCCTTCTGCACCTTAGTCTCCAAACTCTCCTCTTTGTAACAGTCCTTCTACAGCTCAGTCTCCAACCTCTGCTCTCTGTAACAGTCCTTCTTCCCCTCAGTCTGAAATCTCTGCTCTCTGCACGATCCTTCTGCACCCCAGTTTCAAACCACTTCTCTCTGTAACAGTCCACCTGCAACTCAGTCTCCAACCTCTGCTCTCTGTGAGATTCCTCAGAAACCCAGGTTCCAAACACTGCTCTCTATAACAGTCCTTCTGCACCCCAGTCTCCAACCTCTCCTCTCTGTAACAGGCCTTCTGCACGCCAGTCTCCAAACTCTGCTCTCTGCAACGTCTGCACCCCAGTCTCCAACCTCTGCTCTCTGTAATGATCCTACTGCACCCCAGTCTCCAACCTCTGATCTCTACAACAGTCCTTCTGCACCTCAGTCTAAATCCTCTGCTCTCTGCACGATCCTTCTGCACCCCAGTCTCCAACATCTACTCTATGTAACAGGACTTCTGCGCCTCAGTCTCCAACCTCTCCTCTCTGTAACAGGCCTTCTGCAGGCCAGTCTCCGAACTCTACTCTCTGTAGCAGGCCTCGGCACCCCAGTTACAAAAATCTGCTCTCTGCAACGATCCTTCTGCACCTCAGTCTCCAACCTTCCTTTTTGCAATGATCCTAGTGCACCCCAGTCTCCAACCTCTGATCTCTGCAACAGAGCTTCTGCACCTCAGTCTCCAAATTCTGCTCTCTGTAAGATCCTTCTATACCCCTGTATCTAACATCTGCTCTCTGTAACAGTCCTTCTGCATCTGAGTCTCCAAACTCTGCATTCTGTTACAGGCCTTCCACACCTCAGTCTCCAACCTCTGCTCTCTGCAACAGTCCTCTGTATCCCAGTCTCCAAACTCTGCTCTCTACAACAGTCCTTCTGCAGCCCAGTCTCCAAATTCTGCTCTCTGCAACAGTTCTGCACCTCAGCCTGAAAACTCTGCTCTCTGCAACAACCCTTCTGCACCACAGTCTCCTAACTCTGCTCTCTGTAACAGTCCTTCTACACCTCAGACTCCAAACTCTGCTCTCTGTAAGACCCTTCTGCAGCCCAGTCTTTAAACTCTGCACTCTGTAACAGTCGTTCTGAAGAACAGTCTTTAAACTCTGCTCTCTATAACAGGACTTCTGCACCCCAGTCTCCGACCTCTTCTTTCTGCAACAATTGTTCTCTACCCCAGTCTCCAACATCTGCTCTCATCAACAGTCCTTTGCACCCCAGTCTCCAAACTCTGCTCTCTATAAGATCCATCTGAACCCCAGTCTCCAACGTCTGCTCTCTGTAACTGTCCTTCTTCACCCCAGTCATCAAACTCTGCTCTCTGTAACAGTCCTTCTGCACCTCAGTCTCCATCCTCTGCTCTATGTAACAGTCCTTCTGCACCCAAGTCTCCAAAATCTGCTCTCTGCAACAGTACTTCTGCACCCCAGTCTCCAAACTCTGCTCTCTGCAACGATCTTTCTGGACCCCAGTCTCCAACGTCTGCTCTCTGCAAAACTCCTTCTGCACCACAGTCTCCAACCTCTGCTTACTGTAATATCTTTCTGCACTCCAGTTTCCAGACTCTGCTCTTTGTAACATTATTTCTCCACCCCAGTCTCCAACCTCTTTCCTCTAAAACAGTACTTCTGCTCCCAAGACTCCAAGATCTGCTCTCTTTAACAGTTTTTCTGTACCGCAGTCTCCAACCTGTGCTCTTTGTAAGGGTCCTTCCACACCCCAGTCTCCAACCTCTGCTCTCTGTATCAGTCTGTCTGAACCCAGGTCTCTAACCTCTGTTCTCTGTATCTATCCGCGTGCACCTCAGTCTCCAACCTGTACTCTATCTAAGAATTCTTTTGCACCCCAGTCTCCAACCTCTGCTCTCGGTAACAGTCCTTATGTACCCCAATTTCCAAACTCTGCTTCCTCTAACAGTCCTTCTGCACCTGATACTCAAAACTCTTCTCTGTGTAACAGTCATTCTACACCTCAGTCTCCAACGTCTGCTCTTTGTAACCGTCCTTCTGGAACTCAGTCTGAAACCTCTGCTCTCTGCACGATTCTTCTGCACCCCAGTCTCAAACCACTGCTCTCTGTCACAGTCCACCTGCACCCCAGTCTCCAACCTCTGCTCTCTGTAAGATCCTTTACAACCCAGTCTCCAAACTCTGCTCTCTATAACAGTACTTCTGCACTCCAGTCTCCAAACTCTCCTCTCTGCAATAGTCCTCCTGCACCCCACTCTCGAATATCTTCTCTCTACATCAGTCCTTCTGAACCTCAGTCTGAAAACTCTGCTCTCTGAAACCACCCTTCTGCACGCCAGTCTCCTAATTCTGCTCTCTGTAACAGTCCTTCTGCACCTCATTCTCCCAACTCTGCTCTCTGTAATATCCTTCTACAACCCAGTCTTTAAACTCTGCACTCTGTAACAGTCCTTCTGCACAATAGTCTCCATACTCTGCTCCCTGTAACAGGACTTCTGCAACCCAGTCTCCAACCTCTGCTCTCTGTAACAGTCATTGTGTACTGCAGATTCCAAACTTTTCTCTCTATAACGGTTCTTCTGCACCTCACTCTCCAACCTCTGCTTTCTCTATCAGTCCTTTTACACTCAAGTCTCCAACCTCTGCTCTCTGTAACAGTCCTTCTGCACCTCAGTCTCCAAAGTCTGCTCTCTGCAACAGTCCTTCTACACGCAAGTCTCCAACTTCTACACTTGGCAACAGTCTTTTTGCACCTCAGTCTTCAACATCTACTCTCTGTAACAGTCCTTCTGCACCCCAGTCTCTAAAATCTGCTCTCTGTAACAGTCCTTTGGCACCCCAGTCTCCACACTCTTCTCTCTGCAATGATCCTGTTACACCCATGTCTCCAAACTCTGCTCTCTGCAACAGTTCTTCTGCACCCCAGTCTCAAATATCTGCTCTCTGCAACAGTTTTTCTATACCTCATTCTGAAAACTCAGCTCTCTTCAATGACCCTTGTTGACCAAAGTCTACAACCTCTGCTCTTTCAGACAGTCTTTCTGCCACCCAGTCTCCAAACGCTGCTCTATGTTACAGGCCTTCTGATCCCCAGTCTCCAAGCTCTGCTCTGTGTAACAGGTCTTTTGCACCTCAGTCTCCAACCTCTTATCTCTGCAATGATCTTTCTGCACCCCATTCTCCAACCTCTTCTCTCTGCAACAGTCCTATTGCACCCCAGTCTCCTACCTCTGCTCTCTGTAAGATAATTCTGCACACCTGTATCCAACCTCTGCTCTCTTAAACAGTACTTCTGTACCACAGTCTCCAACCTTTATTCTCTATAACGGTCCTTCTGCACCCCAGTCTCCAAACTCTGCTTTCTGGATCCGTCATTCTGCACCCCAGGCTTCAACCTATGCCCTCTGTAACAGTCCTTCCCCACAGTCTCCAACCTCTGGTATCTGCAACAGTCCTTCTGCACCCCAGTTTGGAAACACTGCACTCTGCACACTACTTCTGCTCCCAGTCTCCAACCTCTTCTCTCTTCAAAAGTTCTTCTGCACCTCAGTCTCCAAACACTGCGCTCTGTAACAGTTTTTATGCACCTCAGTCTTCAACAACTGCTCTCTGCAACAGGCCTTCTGCACCCCATTCTCTAAAATCTGCTCTCTAGAACAGTCCTTCTATACACAAGTCTCAATAATCTACTCTCTACAACGATCTTTCTGCACTCCAGTCTCCAACGTCTGCTCTCTGCAACAATCCTTCTGCACCCCAGTCTCCAAACTTTCTTCTCTTTAAGATCCTTCTGCTCCCTAGTCTCCAAACTTTACACTCAGTATCAGTCCTTTTGCACCCAGTCTTCAAACACTGCTCCCTGTAACAGTTTTTCTTCACCTCAGTCTTAAACAACTGTTCTCTGCAACAGTCCTTCTGAATCCCAGTCTCCAACCTCTGCTCTCTAGAACAGTCCTTCTATACCCAAGCCTCCATAATCTAGCCTCTGCAATGATCCTTGGGAAACCCAGTCTTCAACGTCTGCTCTCTGCAACTATCCTTCTGCACCCCAGTCTCCAAACTTTTCTCTCTGTAAGATTTTTCTACACCCCAGTTTCCAAACACTGCTCTCTGTAACATTCCTTCTACACCCCAGTCTCCAACGTCTGCCCTCTGCAATGGTCCCTCTGCACCCCACTCTCCAACCTTGATCTCTACAACAGTTCTTCTGTACCGCAGTCTTCAAACTCGGTTCTCTGTAAGGTTCCTTCTGTACCCCAGTCTCCAACCTCTGCTTTCTGTATCAGTCCTTCTGCACCACAGTCTCCAATCTCTGCTCTCGGAAACAGTCCTTCTGCACCTCAGTCTTCAACATCTTCTCTCTGCAACAGTCCTTCTTCACCCCAGTCTCCATCCTCTGCTCTCTGTAACAGTCCTTTTGTACTGAAGTTTCCAAACTCTTCTCTCTGTAACGGTCCTTCTGCACCCCACTCTCCAACCTCTGCTTTCTCTATCAGTCCTTCTGCACTCAAGTCTCCAACCTCTGCTCTCTGTAACAGTCCTTCTTCACCTGTCTCCAACGTCTGATCTCTGCAACAGTCCTTCGGCACCGCAGTCTCCAACCTCTGCTCTCTGTAACAGTCCTCCTGTATTGCAGTCTCCAAACTCTGCTCTCTGTAATGGTCCTTCTGGACCCCAGTCTCCAAACTCTGCTTTCTATATCAGTCCTTTTCCACCCTGGTCTCTAAACTCTGCTTTCTGTTACAGTCCTTCTGCAACTCAGACTACAATTTCTGCTCTCTGCAACAGTCCTTCTGCGCCCTAATTTCCAAACTCTGCTCTCTTCAAAAGTCCTTCTGCACCTCAGTGTCCAAACTCTGCTCTCTGTAAGATCCTTCTGAAACCCAGTCCACAACCTCTGCTTTCTGCAATGGTCCTTCTGCACCCAAGATTCTAACCTCTGTTCTATACAACAGTTATTATGCACCCCAGTCTCAAAACTCTGCGCTCTGTAACATTCCTTCTGTACCGCAGTCTCCAACCTCTGTTGTCTGTAAGGGTCCTTCTGCACCTCAGTCTCCAACCTCTTCTCTCTGTACAAGTGCTTCTGCACCGCAGTCTCCAACTTTTGCTCTCCTTAATATCTTTCTGCAACCCAGTATTCAAACTCTGCTCTCTGTACCAATCCTTCTGCACCCCAGTCTCCAAACTCTGCTGTCTGTAACAGGCCTTCTGCACCTCAGTCTCCAAACTCTGCTCTCTGTATCAGTCCTTCTGCACCCCAGTCTCCAACCTCTGGTCTCTGCAATGATCCTTCTGCACCCCAGTCTTTTACCTCTGTTCTCTACAACACCTCTTCTGCACCACAGTTTCCAAACACTGCTCTCTGTAACAGACTATCTGTTCCGCAGTATACAACCTCTTTTTCCTTTAAGGGTCCTTCTGCCCCCGAGTTTCCAACCTCTGCTTTCTGTATCAGTCCTTCTGCACCACAGTCTCCAAACTCTGCTCTGTAACAGTCCTTCTGCACCTCAGTCTCTAACATCTGCTCGCTTCAACAGTTTTTGGAACACCAAACTCCAACCTCTGCTCTCTGCAACAGTCCTACACCCAAGTATCCAACCTCTGCACTCTGCAACAGTCCTTCTGCACCTCAGTCTTCAACCTCTTCTCTTTGCAAAGGTCTTTCTGCACCGCAGTCTTCAACATCTACTCTCTGTAACAGTCCTTCTGCACCTCAGTCGCCAATCTCTGCTCTCTGTAAGATCCTTCTAAAAACCAGTCTCCAAACTCTGCTTTCTATAAAACTCCTTCTTCACCCCAATCTCAAAATTCTGCTGTCTGTAACACTCCCTCAGCACCCCAGTCTGCACCCTATGTTCTCTGCAATGATCCTTCTACACCCACGTCTCCAACCTCTGCACTCTGCAACAGTTCTTCTGCACCCCAGTCCCCTACATCTGCTCTCTGCAACAGTTTTTCTAAACCTCATTCTGAAAACTCTTCTCTCTGAAAGGATCCTTTTGAACCCCAGTCTCCAAACTCTGCTCTCTTTAAGATCCTTATGCCACTCAGTCTCCAAATTCTGCTATATGTTACAGGTCATCTGCTCCCCAGTCTCCAAGTTCTGCTCTGTGTAACAGGCCTTCTGCACCTCAGTATCCAACATCTTCTCTCTGCAACAATCCTTCTGCACCCCATTCTCCAACCTCTGCTCTCTGCATAAGTCCTATTGCACCCCAATCTCCAACCTCTGCTCTCTGTAAGATCCTTCTGCACACCTGTCTCAGACCTCTGCTCTCTACAACAGTCCTTCTGGACAGCAGTCTCTAACCTCTATTCTCTGTAAAAGTCTTTCTGCACCCCAGTCTCTAAACACTGCACTCTGCACAGTCCTTCTGCATCCAGTCTCCAACCTCTCCTCTCTGCGACAGTCCTTCTGCACCTTAGTCTCTAAACACTGCTCTCTGTAACAGTTTTTCTACACCTCAGTCTTCAACAACTGCTCTCTGCAACAGTCCTTCTTCACCCAAGTCTCCAAACTCTTCTCTCTAGAACAGTCATTCTATACACCAGTCTCCATAATCTACTCTCTGCAATGATCCTTCTGCACCCCAGTCTCCAAAGTCTGCTCTCTGCAACAATCCTTCTGCACCACAGTCTGCAACATCTGCTCTCTGTAACAGTCCTTCTGTACTGCAGTCTCCAAACTCTGCTCCCTGTAACAGACCTTCTGCACCCAAGTCTCCAAACTCTGCTCTCTTTAAAAGTCCTTCTGAACTCCATTCTCCAAGCTATGCTCTCTGTAAGATAATTCTGCACACCTGTCTCCAACCTCTGCTCTATGTAACAGTCCTTCTGTAACGCAGTCTCCAACCTCTGCTTTATGCAACAGTCCTTCTGCTCCCCAGTCTCCAACGTCTGCTCTCTGCAACAGTCCTTCTACACTGCAGTCTCAAAGCTCTGCTCTCTGCGACAGTTCTTCTACACCCCAGTCTCCATACTCTGCTCACCCCTATGATCCTTCTGCACCCCAGTATCAAACCCATGCTCTCTGTAAAAGTCCTTCTGTACCGCAGTCTCCAAACTCTTTTCTCCGTAAGTGTCCTTATGTACTCCAGTATCCAACCTCTGCTTTCGGTATCAGGAGTTTTGAACCACAGTCTCCAAACTATGCCCTCTGTATCAGTCCCTCTGCAACTCAGTCTGCAACCTGTGCTTTCTGAAACAGTCTTCTTGAACCCCAGTCTCCATCCTCTGCTCTCTGCAACAGTCCTTTTGCACACCAGTCTCCATCATCTGCTCTCTGCAACAGATCTTCTCCACCCCACTCTCCAACCTCTGCTCTTTTTAACAGTCCTTCTGTACTGCAGTCTCCAACCACTGCTCTCTGTAAGGGTCCTTCTGCACACGAGTCTCCAAGCTCTGCTTTCTTTATTAGTCCTTCTGCACCCGAGTCTCCAACGTTTGTTCTGTGTAACTGTGCTTCTGCACCTTAGTCTCCAAATTCTGCTCTCTGCTACACTCCTTTTTCACCCCTATCTCCAACCTCTACTCTCTGCAACAGTCCTTCTGCACCCCAGTCTCCAACCTCTGCTCTCTGCAACTGTACTTGTGCACCCCAGTCCTCAAACTCTGCTCTCTGCAACAATCCTTTTGGACCCCAGTCTCCAACCTCTACTCTCTGTAAGATTCATCTGCACTCCAGTTTCCAAATTCTGCTCTTTGTAACATTCCTTCTCCAAACCAGTTTTTAACCTCTGCTTTCTGCAAGTGTCCTGCAGCACCCCAGTCTCCAACCTTTGTCTCTGCAACAGTCCTTCTGCACCCCAGTCTACAACATCTGCTCTCAGTAACAGTCCTTCGGCAACCCAGTCTCCAAACTTTGCTTTCTGTATCAGTCTTTCTGAACACCAGTCTCAAAAATCTGCTCTCTGTGTCTATCCTTCTGCACCTCAATCTTTAACCTGTGCTCTCTGTCACTTTCCTTTTACACCCTAGTCTCCAACCTGTACTCTCTGTAACAGTTTTTCTATACCGCAGTCTCCAGACTCTGATCTTTGTAACAGTCCTTCTGCACCCCAATTTCCAACATCTGCTTTCTGTAACAGTCCTTCTGCACCTCAGTCTCCAAACTCTGCTGTTTCTAACAGTACTTCTTACCTCAGTCTCCAACCTCTGCTCTCTGTAACAGTCCAACTGCACCTCAGTCTCTGACCTCTGTTCTTGTAAGATACTTCAGGAACCCAGTCTTCAAACTCTGCTCTCTATAACTATCCTTCTACACCCCACTCTCCAACCTTTTCTCTCTGTAACAGTCCATCTGCACCTCAGTCTCCAAATTCTGCTGTCGGTAAGATGCTTCTGCACCCCTATATCCAACCTCTGCTCTCTGTAACAGGACTTCCGCACCTCAGTCTCAAACCTCTGCTCTCTGCAACAGTCCTTTTCCAACCCAGTCTCAAACCTCTGCTCTCTATATCAATCCTTATGCACACAAGTTACCAACATCTGCTCTCTGCAACCCTTCTGCACCCCTGTCTCCTAACTCAGCTCTCTGTAACAGTCCTTCTGCACCTCAGTCTCCCAACTTTGCTCTCTGTAAGATCCTTCTGCAACCCAGTCTTCAAACTATGCACTTTGCACCTGTCCTTCTGCACAACAGTCTCCAACTTTTGCTCTCTGTAACAGTGCTTCTGCAACCCAATCTCCAACCTCTGCTCTCTGTAACAGGCCTTTTGCACCCCAGTTTCCAACCTCTTCTCTCTACAACGATTCTTCTCCACCCCGGTCTTCAACATCTGCTCTCTGCTACAGTCCTTTTGAACACCAGTCTCCAAACTCTGCTCTCTGTAAGATCCATTTGAACCCCAGTCTCCAACCTATGCTCTCTGTAACAGTCCTTCTACACCCAAGGCTACAAACTCTGCTCTCTGTAACAGTCCTTCTGCACCTCAGTCTCCAACCTCTGCTCTCTGTAACAGTCCTTCTGCACCACAGTCTATAAAATCTGCTCTCTGCAACATTCTTTCTGCACCCTAGTCTTCAACATCTGCTCTCTGCAACACTCCTTCTGCACTCCAGTCTCCAAACTCCGCTTTCTGCAACGATTCTTCTGGACCCCAGTCTGCAACCTCTGTTCTCAGCAACAGTCCGTCTCCACCAAAGTCTCCAACCTCTGCTCTCTGTAAGTTCCTTCTGCACTCCAGTTTCCAAACTCTGCTCTCTATAACATTCCTTTTCCACCCCCGTCTTCAAAAACAGTTCTCTGTATCTATCCTTCTGCACCTCAGTCTCCAACCTATGCTGTATAAGAGTCCTTTTGCACCCCAGTCTCCAACCTCTGCTCTAGGTAACAGTCCTATTCCACAGGCTCCAAACTCTGCTCTTTCTAACAGTCTTTCTGCACCTTAATTTCCAAACTCTGCTTCCTGTAACAGTTTTTCTGCACCTGAGTCTCCAAACTCTGCTCTCTGTAACTGTCCTTCTACACCCCAGTCTCTAACCACTGCTCTCTGTAAAAGTCCACCTGTACCTCAGTCTGAAACCTCTGCTCACCACGATACTTCTGCAACGCAGTCTCCAAACACTGCTCTCTGTAACTGTACACCTGCAGCTCAGTCTCCAACCACTGCTCTCTGTAACATTCTTCAGCAACACAATCTCCAAACACTGCTCTCCATAACAGTCCTTCTGCACCCCAGTCTCCAACTTCTACTCTCTGTAACAGGCCTTCTGCACGCCAGTCTCCAAAGTCTGCTTTATGCAACAATCATTCTGCACGCCAGTCTCCATCCTCTGCTCTCAGCAATAATCCAACTAAACCCCAGTCTCCAACCTCTCATCTCTGAAACTATCCTTCTGCACCTCAGTTTCCAACCTCTTCCTTCTGTAATAGGCCTTCTGCACCCCAGTCTCCAAAAGCTGCTCTGTGTAACAGTCCTTCCTCACCTCAGTCTCCAACCACTGATCTCTGTAACAGTCCTTCTGCACCCCAGTCTCTAAAATCTGCTCTCTGCAACAGTCGTTCTCCACCCCAATCTCCAACATCTGCTCTCAGCAACAGTCTTTCTGCACCCCAGTCTCCAAACTCTGCTCTCTGCAACGAACCTTCTGGACCCCAGTCTCCAACGTCTGCTCTCTGCAACATTCCTTCTGCAATACTGTCTCCAAAATCTGCTCTCTGTAAGATCCTTCTGCACTCCAGTTTTCAAATTCTGCTCTGTGTAAAATTTCTTCTCCACCCCACTCTCAAACCTGTGTCCACTGCAACAGCCCTTCTGCTCCCCAGTCTCCGAGATCTGCTCTCTGTAACAGACCTTATGTACCGCAGTTTCAAACCTCTGTTCTCTGTGATGGTACTTCTGCAACCCAGTCTCCAAACTCTGCTTTTTGAATCAGTCCTTCTGAACCCCACTCTCCAAACTCTGCTCTTTGTATTTATCCTTCTGCACCTCTTCTTCAACCTGTGCTTTTTGTAACAGTCCTTCTGCAAGTCAGTCTCTAAACTCTGCTCTCTGTAACAGTCATTCTACACCTCAGTCTCCAACCTCTACTCTCTGTAACAGTACTTCTGCACCTCAGTCTGAAACCTCTGCTCTCCACGTTTCTTTGGCACCACATTCTCCAACTACTACTCTCTCTAACAGTCCACCTGCACCTCATTCTCCAACATGTGCTCTCTGTAAGTTCCTTCAGCAAACCAGTCTCCAAACTCTGCTCTCTGTAACAGTTTTTCTGCACCCCAGTCTCCAACCTTTCCTCTCTGTAACAGGCCTTGTGCACTGCAGTCTCGAAACTCTGCCCTCAATAGCAGGCCTTCTGCACCCCACTCTCCATCCTCTGCTCTCTGCACCAATCCTTCTACACCCCAGTCTCCAAAATTTGCTCTCTGCAATGATCCTACTGCACCCCAGTCTCCAACCTCTGATCTCTGCAACAGTCCTTCTGCACCTCAGTCTCCAAATTGTGCTCTCTGTAAGATCTTTATGCACCCCTGTGTCCAAACTCTTCTCTCTGTAACAGTCCTTCTGCACCCCAGTCTCAAACCTCTACTCTCCACAAGAGTCATTCTGCACCCCAGTCTCCAAACGCTGCTCTCTGCTACAGTCCTTCTGCACCCTAGTTACCAACATCTGCTTTGTACTACAGTACTTCTGCACCCCACTCTTCAACCACTGCTCTCTGTAACAGTCCTCTTGTACTGCAGTATCCAACCTCTGCTCTCTGTAACGGTCTTTCTGCACCCCAGACTCCAATCTCTGCTTTCTGTATCAGTCTTTCTGTACCCCAGTTTCCAACCTCTGCTCTCTGTAAGAGTCCTTCTGCACCTCAGTCTCCAACTTCTGATCTCTGCAACAGTCATTCTGCAACTCAGTCTCCAAATTCGGCTCTCTGTAAGATCTTGAGGCAACCCTGTATTTAACTTCTGCTCTCTGAAACTGTCCTTCTGCACCCGAGGCTCAAACCTCTGCTTTCTGTAACAGTTCTTCTGCAGCTCAGTCTCCAACCTCTGCTCTCCGCAACAGTTCTTCTGCACCCAAGTCTCCAAACACTTCTCTCTGCAACAGTCCTTTGGCACCCTAGTTACCAACATCAGTTCTTTTTTACAGTTCTTCTCCAGCCAAGTCTCCAAACTCTGCTCTCTGTA
Organism: Ictidomys tridecemlineatus; assembly: GCF_052094955.1. Lineage (NCBI taxonomy): Eukaryota > Metazoa > Chordata > Mammalia > Rodentia > Sciuridae > Ictidomys > Ictidomys tridecemlineatus. The sequence continues at coordinate 110,685 of NW_027522407.1, read as the reverse complement.
ACAGTCCTCCTGTACTACACAATCCATCCTCTGCTATCTGTAATGGTCTTTCTGCACCCCAGACTCCAATCTCTGCTTTCTGTATCTATCCTTCTGCACCCCAGTCTCCAACCTCTGCTCTCTATTACATTCCTTCTGCACCCCAGCCTCAAAAGTCCGCTATCTGCAACAGTCCTTCTGCACCCCAGTCTCCAACCTCTGCTCTCTGTAACAATCCTTCTGCACCTTAGTCTCCAAACTCTGTACTCTGCAACGTTACTTCTGCACCTCAGTCTCCAACATGTATTCTCTGTAACAGTCTTTCTGCACCTGATTCTTTAACCTCTGGTTTCTGTAGGATCCTTCTCGAACCCATAATCTAAACTCTGCTCTCTGTAACAGTACTTCTGCACACCAGTCTCCAACCTCTGCTCTCTGCACCGAACCTTAATCACCCCAGGCTCCAACTTCTGCTCTCTGCAACAGTCCTTCTGCAAACCAGTCTCCAACATCTGCTCTCTTCAACAGTCCTTCAGCAACTCAGTTTAAAAACTCTTCTCTCTGCAATGATCCTTCTGCATCTCTGTCTACTACCTCTGCTCTCTGTAAGACCCTTCTGCAACCCAGTCTCCAAACTCTGCTCTCTGAAACAGTCCTTCTGTAGAATAGTTTCCAACCTCTGCTCTCGGTAACAGGAATTTACAACCCAGTCTCTAAACTCTGCTTTCTGTAACAGGCCTTCAGAACCCCAGTCTCCAACCTCTTCTCTCTGCAATGATTTTTCTCCACCCCAGTCTCCAATCTCTGCTCTCGGCAACAGTCCTGCACCCTAGTCACCAAACTCTGCTCTCTGTAAGATCCTTATGCACTCCAGTCTTCAACCTCCTCTATCTGCAACGATTTTTGTCCATCACAGTCTCCAACATCTGCTCTCTGCAACATTCCTTTTGCACTCCAGTCTCTAAACTCTGCTCTCTGTAAGATTCATCTGAACCCCAGTCTCCAACCTCTGCTCTCTGTAACAGTCCTTCTGCACACCAGTCTCTAAAATCTGATCTCTGTAACTGTTTTTCTGCTGCTCAGTCTCCAAACTCTTCTCTCTGTAACAGTCCATTTGCACCTCAGTCTTTAAAATCTGCTCTCTGCAACGATCCATCTGGACCCCAGTCTCCAACTTCTGCTCTGTGCAACAGTCCTTCTGCACCACAGTCTCAATCCTCTGCTCTTTATAAGATCCTTCTGCACTCCAGTTTCAAAACTCTGCTCTCTGTAAAATTTCTTGTCCACCACAGTCTCCAACTTCTGTCCTCTGAAACAGTCCTGCTGCTCCCCAGTCTCCGAAATCTGCTCTGTGTAACAGTCCTACTGTACCGCAGTCTCCAATATCTGTTCTCTGTAACTGTCCTTCTACACCCCAATTTCCAACCTCTGCTTTCTGTAACAGTTCTTCTGCTCCTCAGTCTCTAAACTCTGCTCTCTGTAACACTCCTTCTACACCTCAGTCTTCAACCTCTGCTCTCTGTAACAGTCCTTCTGCACCCCAGTCTCAAACCTCTGCTATTGGTAACAGTCCTATACCGCAGTCTTCATTTTCTGCTCTTTTTAACGGTCCTTCTGCATCCCAATTTCCAAACTCTGCTTCCTGTAACAGTCTTTCTGCACCTGAATCTCCAAACTCTGCTCTCTGTAACAGTCCTTCTACAACCCAGTCTCCAACCTCATGTCTCTGCAACAGTCCTTCTGCACCTAAGCCTGAAAATTCTGCTGTCTGGAACGAACCTTCTGCACCCCAGTCTCCTAACTCTGCTATCTGTAACAGTCCATCTACACCTCAGTCTCCAACCTCTGCTCTCTTTAGCAGTCCGTCTGCACCTTAGTCTCCAAATTCTGCTCTCTGTAAGATCCTTCTGCACCGATGTCTCCAACCTCTGCTCTCTGTAACAGTATTTCTGCACCCCAGTCTCCAACCTCTGCTCTCCGCAACAGTTTTTTTCCAAACCAGTCTACAAAATCTGCTCTCTGCAACAGTTCTTTGGCGACCTAGTTACCAACATCAGCTCTCTTTTAAAGTCTTTCTGCACCCCAGTCTCCAACCTCTGCTCTCTGTAACTGTCTTTCTGCACCTGAGACTCCAATCTCTGCTTTCTGTATCAGTCCTTCTGCACCCCAGTCTCCAACCTCTGCTCTCAATAACAATCCTCATGCACCCCAGTCTCAAAAATCCGCTATCTGCAACAGTCTTTCTGCACCCCAGTCTCCAACCTCTGCTCTCTGTAACAATCCTTGTGCATCTCAGTCTCAAAACTCTGTATTCTGCAACGTTACTACTGCACCTCTGTCTCCAACATCTACTCTCTGTATCAGTCTTTCTGCACCTGATTCTTCAACCTATGCTCTCTGTAGGATCTTTCTCCAACCCAGTCTCCAAACTCTGCTCTCTGTAACAATCCTTCTGCACACCAGTCGTCAACCTCTGCTCTCTGCACCGATCCTTCTTCACCTCAGTCTCCAACCTCTGCTCTCTGCCATAGTTCTTCTGCACCCCATTCTCCATCCTCTTTTTTTTGCAACAGTCCTTTTGCACCCTAGTCTCCAACATCTCCTCTCTGCAACAGTCATTCTGCACCCCAGTATCCAAACTTTGCTCTCTGTAACAGTCCTTCTGTACTGCTCTCTGTAAGGGTACTTGTGCACCAGAGTTTCCAACCTCTGCTTTCTGTGTCAGTCCTTCAGCAATCCAGTCTCTAATCTCTGCTTTGTGTAACTGTCCTTCTGCACCTTAGTCTCCAACCTCTGCTCTCTGCTACAGTCTTTCTAGACACCAATCTCCAACCTCTACTCTCTGCAACAGTCCTTCTACATACCAGTCTAAAACCTCTGCTCTCTGCATCAGTCCTTCTGCACCCCTGTCTCCAATCTCTGCTCTCGGTAACAATCCTTCTGCACCTAAGTCTCCAACATCTGCTCTCTGCAACTGTCCTTCTGCACCTCAGTCTCCAACCTCTACTCTCTGTAACAGTTCGTCTGCACCTCAGTCTTCATTCTCTGCTCTCTGTAAGATCTTTCTGCACCCCAGTCTCCAAACTCTGCTCTCTGTAATAGTCCTTCATCACCCTAGTCTCCAAATTGTGCTCTTTTAACAGGCCTTCTGCATTCCAGTCTCCAACCTCTGCTCTCTGTATCAATCCATCTGCACCCCAGTCTCCAATGTCTGCTATATGTAACTGTCCTTCTGCACCCCAGTCTTTAACCTTTGCCCTCTGCAACACTTCTTCTGCACCTTAGTCTCCAAACTCTGCTTTCTGCAACAGTCCTTCTGCAAACAAATCTCCAACCTCTGCTCTCCGCAACATTCCTTCTGCACCCCATTCTCAAACCTGTGCTCTCTGTAAAAGTTTTTCTGCACCCCAGTCTTCAAACTCTGCTCTCTGTACAGATCCTTCTGCACCCCAGTCTTGAACCTCTGTTCTCTGAAACGATCATTCTGCACCTCAGTTTCCAACCTCTGCTCTCTGCAACAATCCTTCTGCACCCCAGTCTCAAAACTCTGCTCTCTGCAACACTCATTGTGAACCCCCGTCTCCAACATCTGCTTTCTGCAACAGTTCTTCTGTACCTCAGTCTGAAAACTCTGCTCTCTGCAACAGTCCATCTACACCCCAGTCTCCATACTCTGCTCGCCCAAACGATCCTTCTGCATCCCAGTTTCCAACATCTGCTCTCTGAAACACTCCTTCTACACCCCAGACTCCAACCTCTGCTCTCTGCAGGAGTCCTTCTACACCCTAGTCTCAATAATCTGCTCGCCGAAATGATCTTTCTGCACCCCAGTCTCCAAACTCTGTTCTCTACATCAGTTCTTCTGCACCCCAGTCTCCAACCTCTGCTCTCTGTAACAGTTCTTCTGTACCACCGTCTCCAACCTCTGTTCTCTGTAAGGGTCCTTATGCACCACAGTATCCAACCTCTGATTTCTGTATCAGTCGTTTTGCACCACCTTTTCCAAACTCTTTCCTCACTAACAGTCCTTCGAAAACTCAGTCTGCAACCTCTGCTCTCTGCAACAGTCCTTCTTCACCCCAGTCTCCATCCTCTACTCTCTGCAACAGTACGTTTGCACCCCAGTCTCCAACATCTGCTCTCTGCCACAGACATTCTCCACCCCAGTCTCCAAACTCTGCTCTCTGTAACAGTCCATCTGTACTGCATTCTCCAAACTCTGTTCTCGGTAAGAATACTTCTGCACCCGAGTCTCCAACCTCTGTTTTCTGTATCAGTCCTTCTGCACCCCAGTCTCCAAACTGTGCTCTGTGTAACTTTACTTCTGCACCTTAGTCTCCAACCTCTGCTCTCTGCTACACTCCTTCTGGACCCCAATTTCCAAACTCTAATCTATGCAACAGTCCTTCTACATTGCAGTCCAAAACCTCTGCTCTCTGCAACAGTCCTTCTGCACGCCAATCTCCAACCTCTACTCTCAGCAACAATCCTTCTGAACCTCAGTCTCCAACCTCTGCTCTCGGCAACATTCCTTCTAAACCCCAGTATCAAAACATTGCTCTCTGTAAAAGTCCGTCTGAACCCCAGTCTCCAACCTCTGCTCTCTGTAAGGATCCTTCTGCACCTCAGTCTCAAACCTTTGCTCTCTGTAACAGTCCTTCTGCACCTCAGTCTCCAAACTCTTTTCTCTGTAAGATCCTTCTGAAACCCAGTCTCCAACGTCTCCTCTCTGTAACAGTCCTTCTGCAACCCATTCTTTAACCTCTGCTCTCTGCAACAGTCCTTCTGCACCTCAGTCTCCAACCTCTGCTTTCTGCAACAGTCCTTCTGCAAACAAATCTCCAACCTCTGCTCTCCGCAACATTCCTTCTGCACCCAAGTCTCCAACCTGTGCTCTCTGTAAAAGTTTTTCTGCACCCCAGTCTCCAAACTCTGCTCTGTGTAACGATCCTTCTGCACCCCAATCTCGAACCTCTGCTCTCTGCAACGATCCTCCTGCACCTCAGTCTCCAACCTCTACTCTCTGCAACGATTCTTCTGCACCCCAGTATCAAACCTCTGCTAGCTGCAACAGTCCTTGTGAACCAAAGTCTCCAATATTTGCTTCCTGAAAAAGTTATTCTGTACCTCAGTTTGAAAACTCTGCTCTCTGCAATAATCCATCTGCACCCCAGTCTCCAAATTCTGCTCTCTGTAACAGTCCTTCTGTACCTCAGTCTCCAATCACTGTTCTATGCAACAGTCCTTCTTCACCCAAGTCTCCAACATCTGCTCTCTGAAACAGTCCTTCGACACCCCAGTCTCCAACGTCTTCTCTCTGTAACAGTCCTTCTACACCACAGTTTCCATACTCTGCTCACCCAAACGATCCTTCTGCACCCCAGTCTCCAACGTCTGCTCTCTGGAACAGTCATTGTACAGTCCAGTCTATAACCTCTGCTCTCTGCAACAGTCCTTCCATACCCCAGTCTCTATACTCTGCTCGACCCAACTATCCGTCTGCACCCCAGTCTCCAACCTCTGTTTTCTACATCAGTTCTTCTGCACCCCAGTCTCCAACCTCTTCTCTCGGTACCAGTCCTTCTGTACCGCAGTCTCCAACCTCTGTTCTCCGTAAGGGTTCTTATGCACACCAGTATCCAACCTCTGCTTTTTGTATAAGTCGTTTTGCACCACAGTCTTCAAACTCTGCCGTCTGTAAGAGTCCTTCTGCAACTCAGACTTCAACCTCTGCTCTCTGCAACAGTCTTTGTGCACCCCAGTCTCCATCCTCTGCTCTCTGCAACTTTCCTTCTGCATCCCAGTCTCCAACATCTGCTATCTGCAACAGTCATTCTCCACCCCAGTCTCCAAACTCTGCTCTTTGTAAGAGTCCTTCTGTACTGCATTCTCGAAACTCTGCTCTCTGTAAGGATACTTCTGCACCTGAATCTCCAAACTCTGCTTTCTGTATCAGTCCTTCTGCACTCCAGTATCCAACCTCTGCTCTGTGTAACTGTCCTTCTTCACCTTAGTCTCCAACGTCTGCTCTCTGCCACAGTTTTCCTAGACCCCAGTCTCCATCATTTACTCTTATCAACAGTCCTTCTGCCCCCCAGTCTCCAACCTCTGCTTTCTATAAGTATCCTTCTGCACCCCAGTCTCCAACCTCTGCTCTCTGCAACAGTTCCTTCTGCACCCAAATCTCCAACTTCTGCTCTATGCACAAGTCCTTCTGCACCCCAGTATCCATCCTCTGCTCTCTGTAACAATCCTTCTGCAACGCAGACTCCAAATTCTGCTCTCTGAGGCAGTCCTTCTTCACCCCAGTCTTCAAAATGTGCTCGCTGAAATATGCTTCTGTACCCCAGTTTCCAAACTCTGCTCTCTGTAACAGTTCTTCTGCACTGAAGTCTCCAAACTCTGCTGTCTGTTACAAGTCTTCTGCACCTCAGTCTCAAACCTCTGCTCTCTGCAATTGTACTTCTGCAACCCTGTCTTAAACATCTGTTCTTGCAACAGTCCTTCCGCTCTCCAGTCTCCAACCTCTGCTTTCTGTATCAGTCCTGCACCCCAGTCTCTAACCTTTGCTCTCTGTAACAGTCTTTCTGAACTTCAGTCTCTATCCTTGCTCTCTGCAACAGTCCTTCTGCAACCCAGTCTCCAACTACTGTTCTCTGCAAAAATCCTTCTGCACCCCAGTCTCCAACGTCTGCTCTCTACAACAGTCCTTCTGCATCTCAGTCTCTAACCTCTGCTCTCTGTAAGATCCTTCTGCACCCCAGTCTCCAACCTCTGCTATCTTCAAAGTTTTTCAGCACCTCAGTCCCCAACCTCTGCTCTCTGTAATGGTCCTACTGCAACCCAGTCTCAAAACTCTGCATTCTGTATCAGTCCTTCTGCACCTCAGTCTCCAACCTGTGCTCTTTTTAACAGTCCTTCTGCACCTCAGTCTTCAAACTCTGCTCTCTGCAATTGTCCTTCTGCAGGTCAGTCTTCCAACTCAAATCTCTGTAACAGTTATTCTGCAACTCAGTCTCCAAACTCTACTCTCTGTAAGATCCTTTGGCAAACCAATCTCCAAACTCTGCTCTCTGTAACAGTCCTTCTGCACCGCTTCTCTAAACTCTGCTCTCTGTAACAGGTTTTCTGCACCCCAGTCTTCAACATCTACTCTCTGGAACAGTCCATATGCACACAAATCTCCAACCTCTGCTCTCTGTCACAGTCATTATGCACCCCAGTCTCTAACATCTGCCCTCTACATTAGTCTTTCTGCACCTCATTCTGAAAACTCTGCTCTCTGCCACGATCCTTCTGCACCCCAGTCTCCAACCTGTGTTCTCTGCAACAGTCTTTCTGCACCGCAGTCTCCAAACTCTGCTCTCTGTAACAGTCCTTCTGTACCGCAGTCTCCAACGTCTCTTCTCTGTAATGGTTTTTCTGCACCCCAGTCTCCAAACTCTGCTTTCTGTATCAGTCATTCTGAACAACAGTCTCCAACCTCTCCTCTCTGTAACAGTCGTTCTGCACCTAAGTCTCTGACCTCTGCTATATGCAACAGTCTTTCTGCAACCCAGTCTCCAACCTCTGCTGTCTGCAAGAATCATTCTGCACCCCAGTCTCCAACATCTGTTTTGTGTATCAGTCCTGAACCAGAGTCTCCAAAATCTGCTCTCTGTAACAGTCCTTGTTCACCTCAGTCTCCAACCTCTGCTCTCTGCAACAATCCTTCTGCACCCCAGTCTCCATCGTCTGCTCTCTGCCACAGTCCTCCTGCATCTCAGACTCCAACCTCTGCTCACTGTAAGATTCTTCTGCACCCCAGTCTCCAAACTCTGTTCTCTGCATCAGTCCTTCTGCACCATAGTCTCCAACATCTACTCTCTGCAACAGTTCTTTTCCAGCCCAGTCTCCAACCTCTGCTCTCTGTAATAGTCCTTCTGTACTGCAGTCTCCAAACACTGCTCTCTGTAAAGGTATTTCTGGACCCCAATCTCCTACCTCTTCTAACTGCAACAGTCCTTCTACACCCCAGTCTAAAGCCTCTTCTCTCTGCAACAGTCCTTCTGCACCCCAGTCTTTAACCTCTGCTCTCTGTATCAATCCTTCTGCACCTCAGTCACCAAGCTCTGCTCTCTGCAACGATCCTTCTGCAACTCAGTCTCCAAACTCTACTCTTCATAACAGTGCTTCTGCACCTCAGTCTCCAAACTCTGCTCTCTGTAAGATCCTTCTGCAACCCAATCTCCAAACTCTGCTCTCTGTAATAGTCATCGTGCACCCCAGTCTCAAAACTCTGGTCTCTGTAACAGGCTTTCTTCACCCCAGTCTCGAAACTCTGCTCTCTGTATCTGTCCTTGTGGACCCCAGTCTCCAACCTCTGCTCTCTGCAACAATCCATCTGCACCCTGTCTCCAACCTATGCTCGCTGCAACAGTCCATGTGCACCCAGTCTCCAACATCTGCTCTCTGCAACACATCTTCTGTACCTCAGTCTGAAAAGTCTGCTCTCTGCAACAATCCTTCTGCACCCCTGTCTCCAAACTCTGCTCTCTGTAACAGTTCTTCTGTACATCAGTCTCCAACCTCTGCTTTCTGTAAGACCCTTTTAAACCCAGTCTGCAAACTCTGTGCACTGAAACACTCCTTCTGCACCTCAGTCTCAAATCTCTGCTCTCTGTAACAGGCCTACTGCACCCTAGTCTTTAACCACTGCTCTCTGTAAGAGGCATTCTTCACCCCAGTCTCCAACAGCTACTCTCTGCAATGATGCTTCTGCACTCCAGTCTCCAACCTCTGCTCTCTGCAACAGTCTTTCTGTACCTTAGTCTCCAACCTCTGCTCTATGTAAGATCCTTCTGCACACCAGTCTCCAACCTTTTCTCCCTGTAACATTCCTCTGGAACCAACTCTGCTCTCTGTAACAATAATTCTGCACCTCAGTCTCCAACCTCTGCTCTCTCCAAAGGTGCTTCTGCACCCTAGTCTCCAACCTCTGTTCTATGCAACAGTCGTTCTGCACCCAATTCTTTATTCTCTGCTCTTTATAGCAGTCCTTCTGTACTGGGGTCTCAAACCTCTGCTCTCTTTATCCGTCCTTCTGCACCCCAGTCTCCAACATCTTCTTTCTCAATAAGTCCTCCTGCACCCCAGTCTCCAACCTCTGCTCTCTTTAACAGTCTTTCTGCACCTCAGTCTCCAACCTCTGGTTTTTGCAAAAGTTCTCCTGCAACCCCGTCTCCACCCTCTCCTCTCTGAAACATTCCTTCTGCACCCAGGTCTACTACATGTGCTCTCTGTAAAAGTCCTTCTGCACCCCAGTCTTAAACCTCTTCTCTCTGTAACTATGCTTCTGCACCCCAGTCTCTAACCTCTCCTCTCTGCAATGACTTTTCTGCACCTCAGTCTTCAACTTCTTCTCTCTGCAACTATCCTTCTGCACTTCAGTCTCAAACATCTGCACTCTGTAACAGTCCTTCTACACCTCAGTCTCCAAACTCTGCTCTCTGCAACAGTCTTTTTGCACCCTAATTTCTAATATCTGCTCTCTTCAACAGTCCTTCTATACCCCAGTTTCCAACCTCTGCTCTCTTAAACAGTTCTTCTACACCCCACTCTCCAACCTCTGCTCTCTGTAACAGTCATTCTGCACCTCAGTCTCCAAACTCTGCGCTCTGAAAGAATCTTCTGAAACCCAGTCTCCAAACTCTGCTCTCTGTAACAGTCGATCTGCTCCTCAGTACCAAACTCTGCTCTCTGTAACAGGTCTTCTTTACACCAGTATCCAAATTCTGCTCTCTGTAAGAGTCCTTCTGCACCCCAGTCATCAACCTCTGCTCTCTGCAATGATCCCTCTGCACATCAGTCTTTAACCTCTGCTCTCAGCAACGGTCCTTAGGCACCCCAGTTTCCAAACTCTGCTCTCCGCAACAGTCCTTTTGAATCCAGTCCCCAACCTCAGCTCTCTGAAAGATCCTTCTGCACCCAAGTCTCCAAACTCTACTCTCTGTAACAGTCCTTCTGCACCTCAGTCTCCAACCTATGCTCTCTGTAACAATCCTTCTGCACAATAGTCTTTATCCCCTGCTCTCAGCAACGGTCCTTATGCACCCCAGTCTCAAATGTCTGTTCTCTGCAACAGTCCTTCTGCACCACAGTCTGCATCATCTGCTCTCTGTAACTGTTCTTCTGTACTGCAATCTTCAACCTATGCTCTCTGTAACGTTCCTTCTGGACCCCAGTATCTCACCTCTGCTTTCGGTATCAGTCCTTCTGCACCCAAGTCTCCAACCTCTGCTCTCTGTAACATTCTTTCTGCACCTCAGTCTCCAATCTCTGCTCTCTGTATCAGTCGTTCTGAACCCCTGTTTCTAAACTATGCTCTCTAAAACAGTCCTTCTGCACCTCAGTCTTCAACAACTGCTCTCTGGAACATTCTTTCTATACCCCAGTCTCCATAATCTGCGCTCAGCAACAATCCTTCTGCACGCCAGTCTCCAACGTCTGCTCTGCAAAAGTCTCTCTACAACCCAGTCTCCAAAATCTGCTCTCTGGAAGATCCTTCTGTACACTTGTGTCCAAATTCTGCTCTCTGTAACATTCCTTCTGCACCCCAGTCTCCAAACTCTGCTCTCTGCAATGGTCCCTCTGCACCCAGTCTCCAACCTTATTCTCAACAACAGTTCTTCTGTACGGCAGTCTTCAACCACTCTTCTCTGTAAGGCTCCTTCTTCACGCCAGTCTCCAAACTCTGCTTTCTGTATCAGTGCTTCTTCACCACAGTCTCCAAACTCGGCTCTCTGTAACAGTCTGTCTGCACCTCACTCTGAAACCTCTGCTCTCTGCAACAAACCTTCTTCACCCCAGGCTTCAACCTCTGCTCTCTGTAACAGTTCTTCTGTACTGCAGTCTCAAACCTCTGCTCACTGCAAAAGTCCTTGTGCAACCCAATCTCCAACATCTGCTCTCTGCAACCGTTCTTCTGTACCTCAATCTGAAAACTCTGCTCTCTGCAATAACCCTTCTGCACCCGAGTCTCCAACCTCTGAACTCTGTAACAGTTCTTCTGTACCTCAGTCTCCAACATCTGCTCTGTATCAGTCCTGCACCCCTGTCTCGCATATCTGCTCTCTGTAACAGTCCTTCTTCACCTCAGTCTTCAACCTCTGCTCTGTGTAACAGTCCTTCTGCACACCAGTGTCCAACCTCTGCTCTCTGCAATGCTCCTTCTGCATCCCAGTCTCCAACATCTGCTCTCTGCAACAGTCCATCTGCACCCAAGTCGCCAACATCTGATCTCTGCAACAGTCAATCTGCACATCAGTCTGGAAGCTCTGCTGTCTCCAACGATCCTTCAGCACCCCAGTCTCCAAACTCTGCTCTCTGTAACAGTCCTTTTGCACCTCAGTCTCCAAACTCTTCTCTACGAAAGATCCTTCTGCAACCCAGTCTCCAAACTCTGCTCTCTCTAACAGCCCTTCTGAACCCCAGTCTCCAAACTCTGCTCTTTGTATTAGTCCTTCTGCACCACAGTCGCAAACCTCTGCTCTTTGTAACAGTCCTTCTGCATCTCAGTCTTCTATATCTGCTCTCTGCAACAGTCCTTTAGCACCCCAGATTCCAACTTCTGGTTTCTGCAACAGTCCTTTTACACCCCAGTCTCCAACCTCTGGTATCTGAAACAGTCCTTCTGCACCCCAGTCTCCAAACTCTGCTCTCTGTAACAATCTTTCTGTGCCTCAGTCTCCATTATCAACTCTCTGTTACAGTTCCTCTGCACCTCACTCTCCAACAACTGCTCTCTGTAAGTACCTTCTGCAACCCAGACTCCAAACTCTGCCCTCTGTAAGGTCCTTCTGCACACCTTCTCCCAACTCTCCTCTCCGTAACAGAAATTCTGCACCCCATTCTCTAAAGTCTGTTTGCTATAACAATCCTTCTGCACCCCAGTCTTCAACATCTGCTCTCTGTAAAAGTCCTGCTGCACCTTGAACTACAATCTCTGCTCATTGTAAGATCCTTCGGCAACCTTGTCTAAAAACTCTGCTCTCTGTAACAGTCTTTCTTCACCTCAGTCTCCAAACTCTGTTCTTTGCAAAACTCATTCTGCACCCCAGTCGCCACCCTCTACTCTCTGTAACGTCCTTCTGTAGCACAGTCTTCAAACTCTTCTCTCTGTAACGGTCCTTCTGCACCCCAGTCTCCAAACTCTGCTTTCTGTATCAGTCCTTCTTCACCCCAGTCTACAACCTCTGCTCTCTGTAACAGTCCTTCTGCACCTCATATCCAAACTCTGCTATCTGCAACAGTCCTTATGCGCCCCAGTCTCCAACCTCTGCTGTCTGCAAAATTCCTTCTACACCCCAGTCTGAAACGAGGACTGTGTGTAACAGTCCTTCTGCAGCCAACTTTCCAACTCTGCTCTCTGCAAAGATCCTTCTGTACCTCAGTCTTAAAACTCTGCTCTCTGCAACAGTCCTTCTGCACCCCAGTCTCCAAACTCTGTTCTGTGTAACAGTCCTTCTCCACATCAGTCTTCAACCTCTGCTCTTTTCAAGAGTCATTCTGCACCCTAGTCCCCAACATCCGATCTCTAAACAGTACTTCTGCACTTCAGTCTCCAAAATCTGCTCTCTGCAACAGTCCTTCTGAACTCCAGTGTCCAACCTCTTGTCTCTGCAACGATCCTTCTGCACCCCAGTCTTTAACTTCTGCTTTCTGAAAAATCCTTATGACCCCAGTTTTCAAACTCTGCTCTCTGTAATATTCCTTCTCAATGCCAGTCTCCAACCTCTGCTTTCTGCAACGGTCTGCTGCACCCCAGTCTCCAACCTCTGTACTCTGCAACATTCGTTATGCTCCCTAGTCTCCAAACTCTGCTCTCTGTTACAGTCCTTTTGCAACCCATTCTCCAACTTCTGCTCTCTGAAACAGTCCTTCTGAACAACAGTATCCAACATCTGCTCTCTGAAAAAGTACTTTTGTACCCGTCTCGAACCTCTGCTTCCTGCAACAGTCCTTCTGTACTGCAGTCTCAAACTTCTGCTCTCTGCAACGAACCTTGTGCATCCCAGTCTCCAAACTTTGCTTTCTGAAACATTCCTTCTGCTCCCCAGGGTTTAAACTGTGCTCTCTGTAACAGTCCTTCTGCACCCCAGTCTCCCACCTCTGCTCTCGGTAACGATCCTTCTACAGCCCAGTCTCCACTTCTACTCTCTGCAATGATTCTTCTGCAACTCTGTCTCCAACTTCTGCTGTCTTCAACGATCCCTCTACACCTCACTCTTCAAACTCTTCTCTCTGTAACAGTTTTTCTGCACCTCAGTCTCCAACCTCTGCTCTCTGGACCCATCCTTCTGCACCCCAGTCTCCAACCTCTGCTTTCTGCAACGATCCTTCTGCACCCCAGTCTCCAACTTCTCCTCTTCTTAACACTCCTTCTGCACCCAAGTCTCCAACCTTTGTTCTCTGTAATGTCCTTCTGCACCCCAGTTTCCAAACTCTGCTCTCTGTAACATTCCTTCTCCAACCCAGTCTCCAACGTCTGCTTTCTTCAACAGTCCTGCTGCAACCCAGTCTCCTAACTCTGTTCTCTGAAACAGTCCTTCTGCTCCCCAATTTCCAATCTCTGCTCTCTGTAACAGTCCTTCTGTTCCGCAGTCTCCAAATTCTGCACTCTGTAATGGTCTTTCTGCACCCTAGTCTCCAAACTCTGTTTTCTGTATCAGTCCTTCTGCACCAAAGTATCCAAACTCTGCTTTCTGTTAAAGTCCTTCTGCACCTCAGTCTCCAAACTCTGCTTTCTGTAAGATCCTTCTGCAAACAAGTCTCCAAACTCTGCTCTCCGTAACAGTCCTTCTGCACACCAGTCTCCAACCTCTGCTCTCTGTAACGATCCTTCTTCACCCCAGTCTCCAACCTATGCTCTCTGCAACGAATCTTGTGCACCCCAGTCTCCAAACTCTGCTTTCTGTAACAGTCCTTCGGCACCTCAGTCTCCAACTTCTGCTCTCTGCAACAGTTCTTCTGCAACCCAGTCTTTAACATCTACTCTCTGAAACAGTCCTTCTACACCCCTGTCAAAATGCAGAAGAATGAGACCTGAACTATCGCTCACCCTGCAAAAAATCAACTCAAAATTCATTAAAGACCCAGGCACTTAACCAGAAATTTTGCAGTTTCTAGGAAAAAACAAAGTCAATACTCCAACCTACCGGCAAAGGCAATGGCTTTCTCAATCGGATGTCAAAGCTCAGGAGAAAACACCAAAAGTTAACTAATAGGATGGCATCAAATTAAGAAAGTTCTGCACCTCAAAGGAGACAATTAAAATATGAAAGAGAACCTAGGGAAAGGGAGAAAATCTTTATGAGGGGCTATTCTAAAAGAGGATGAATATTCAGTATATTAATAAAAAACTCAAAAAATTTAACATCAAACTCACAATTATTAAATAACCCAATTATCAAATAACCCAATTACCAAATGGGAAACTAAATGAACTAAACAGACACATCTTAGAAAAAAAATATGTGAGTGGCCAACAAATATATGAAAATACTTGCAAGTCAAGACTACCCTGAGATTTTATCTCACTTCAGTGACAAAGGCAACCACCAAGAATACAAACAGAAATGAGTGTGAGAAGGAGAGAATTGGAGAGAAAGGAGCACTCTCACCCTGTTGGTGGGCATGTAAATCAGCACAACCACCACGGAAATCAGGATTGAGGCTCCTCAGGAGTAGCCATAGACCACCCTGCGACCCAGCTCTACCTCTGCTTGGTATTTATCACAGCAGACCGAAGTCATCATACTATAATGACACATATGCCCATGAACCAGCCGAGGTGACATCAGTGGACGAATGGATAAAGAACATCTGGTATATGCACACTGGAATTTCATTCAGCCATAAAGAAGAACGAAATTATGTCATACTGGAAGATGGATGGATATTCAGAACATTAAGGGAAATAAGCAACTCAGAAAGTTAAGGGCCATATGTTTTTTCTCTGTTAAAGCTAGATGGGGAAAAGGAAGGAAATATGGGAAGGGAGTCTCAGCATGAATGTTGAAGAAAGATCAGTAGAGTAAAGGCACCAGGGGAGGAGGTGAGGAAAAGGGAATTATTGGAATAATATTGGCCAAAGTTCACGGTTATTTTGTGTGCATGTTCAAATATGTTTCAGCAAATCCCACCATTATGGACCACTACAATGCACCAATGAAGTGTGAAAAGAAGAGTTTCACATTACATGGGGCAGGAACTATTCTAGGAGGGTGCCCATTTTTTCCCATCTATAAATACCACGATCATTTACCACTGTCAAAAATCTCTACAGATTCGAATGTTCTGATCACTGCTCCACCACATGACCTCTTATACCTCAGGGTCCCCTTATTCTCACTGAAATCAGGGAGTCCGTTTCAACGATGCCATCTGTTAATGTCTTCCCAGGCTGCCGAGGACAGCGGCTGCGGGTTTCACAAGGATCTGCTGCTGCCTTCTGAACGCATGTCCATGAGGCCTTGGCTAAGGCTGGTGCTCCAGGCCCTCCTCCAGATCCAGCTGTGAGGCCAGGGAAGGGGTCACATAACACGCCATCCAACACCATATTTATTTCTGATCACAATCTTCTCCAATATTCCAGGATCATATTGGTCATTGAACTTAAGCAAACACTGAGTCCAGATTTCAGTCCATCAACCAAAGAGAGTCTAATAGCAACTCCCTGTGGCTCAGGAAAATTCTTGGCCCTAACATTTCTGGTGATTACGTCCCTGTGACTGCATTCAAGATGATCCAGAAGTATGTCCTGACTTCTTTTGTTTAGAAAACTCAAACAAATTCTCTTATATATTCTTAAGGCTCCTATTAACAAAATACAGTAAAATATTTACCTTTTATTTTGGTGTGACCCTTATACTCTACTGGACTATATTTTATACTCTTACCTGAGGCGTTCTAGGATCAGACCCCAATTAAGAGTCTGGTGACAATGTGGGATGATGGAAGAGCATCTTAAAGACAATTGGGCTGGGGATGTGGCTCAAGCAGTAGTGCGCTTGTCTGGCACGCGTATGGCACGGGTTCGATCCTCAGCACCACATACCAACAAAGATGTTGTGTCCGCCAAGAACTAGAAAATGAATATTAAAAATTCTCTCTCTCTCTCTCTCTCTCTCTCTCTCTCTCTCTCTCTCTTTCTCTCTCCTCTCTCCTCTACTCTCCTCTCCTCTCTCACTCTCTTAAAATAAAAAAAGACAACTGCCCAGGCAGAGTCATCATAGGGTCTTCAATTTAGGGAAAGCTACTCTCCTTGGGGGATGTGGGGCTGATTCTGACAGAAAAGAGGGTTAATGAAGATTTCAGGTTTCAAGGTTCTAAGATTCCACTGGTATTTTGCCATTCCAATTAACAGGGTCTCAATCATTCTCCCTTTAATGTCGTTATTGACATAAGAAACACCTGAAGAAATTGTGGATTTATAATTTTATTTGTACTTATGCAATTTGGAGAATTAGATGTTTTATTCTGATATTAACCTTTATCAGTTTCCAGAGAGAAAATATTTCTCATGATCTGAACCTGACTTGAAGGAGGAATATAATGCTTGAACATATCATTTTCTTTGTGTATTTCTCCCACTCCAGTCAGTAATAGCAGTCTGTAGTCATGTTGTAATGTTCATTCCCATCCTGAAGGTCGATGGTGTTATTCCAAAGCTCAATTTTCCATAGACATTTGATTTCAGGCCATGATAACATAAAGTCTCTGTTGGGTCATTGCACACCAGGAATTATCAGGTCTTCTTTCCCATGGGCTGTGGCATCATCAACATATTCAATTCCCTCAGGTCAGACATCCAAACTACCTCCTCAGATCTGTCATCTAGAACCATTTCTGATGTAAACCACTATTGTGGTCAGTGCCACCGTGGTCAGGTAGAGATGAAGAACGACTCTTGATGTCTTAGGGTAGAGGAAGTTGACACAGAAAAAAGTTATAAAATGGTTGGGAGATCTGGGAAAAAAAAAGAAAATAGGGCAGGTGACACCACCCTATATATGGAAACTCTAACTTCCCTGGAAAGAGACGCTCATTCCACGCTATTGTGATACACATTCAGGAACAGCTGTCTAGGAGCCTGCACACAAAGCTCCTGGCACCAAGAAGATTAGTTCCTGCCTCTACAGGGCTGGTTTGCTGCTGCTGCAATATCACAACAGACACTACAGAAATACAGAAGATAATTAGAAACTATTTTGAAACCCTATATTCTAATAAAATAGAATATAGCGAAGATATCGATAAATTTCTTAAGGCATATGATTTGCCCAGATTGAGACGGGAAGACACACACAATTTAAACAGACCAATAACAAAGGAAAAAATAGAAGAAGCCATCAAAAGACTACCAACCAAGAAAAGCCCTGGACCTGATGGGTATACAGCAGAGTTCTACAAAACCTTCAAAGAAGAACTAATACCAATACTTTTCAAACTATTTCAAGAAATAGAAAAAGAAGGAGCTCTTCCAAATTCATTCTATGAGGCCAACATCACCCTGATCCCAAAACCAGACAAAGACACTTCAAAGAAAGAAAACTACAGACCAATATCTCTAATGAACTTGGATGCAAAAATTCTCAATAAAATTCTGGCGAATCGAATACAAAAACATATCAGAAAACTTGTGCACCGTGATCAAGTAGGATTCATCCCTGGGATGCAAGGCTGGTTCAATATACGGAAATCAATACATGCTATTCACCACATCAATAGGCTTAAAGACCAGAACCATATGATCATCTCGATAGATGCAGAAAAAGCATTTGACAAAATACAACATCCCTTTATGTTCAAAACATTAGAAAAACTAGGGATATCAGGAACTTACCTCAACATTGTAAAAGCTATATATGCTAAACCTCAGGCTAGCATCATCCTAAACGGAGAAAAACTGAAGGCATTCCCTCTAAAATCTGGAACAAGACAGGGATGTCCTCTATCACCACTTCTATTCAATTTAGTTCTCGAAGTACTAGCCAGAGCAATTAGACAGACAAAAGAAATTAAAGGCATACAAATAGGAAAAGAAGAAATTAAATTATCGCTATTTGCAGATGACATGATAATTTACTTAACAGACCCAAAAGGATCTACAAAGAAGCTGCTAGAGTTAATAAATGAATTCAGCAAATTGGCAGGATATAAAATCAACACGCACAAATCAAAGGCATTCCTGTATATCAGCAACAAAACCTCTGAAATGGAAATAAGGAAAACCACTCCATTCACAATATCCTCAAAGAAAATAAGATACTTGGGAATCAACCTAACAAAAGAGGTGAAAGACTTATACAATGAAAACCCTAAAGAGAGAGATAGAAGAAGATCTCAGAAAATGGAAAAATGTACCCTGTTCATGGATAGGCAGAACTAACATCATCAAAATGGCGATATTACCCAAAGTTCTCTACAGGTTTAATGCGATGCCAATCAGAATCCCAAAGACATTTCTTGTAGAAATAGATAAAGCAATCAGGAAATTCATATGGAAAAACAAAAGACCCAGAATAGCAAAAGCAATTCTAAGCAGGAAGTGTGAATCTGGAGGTATAGCGATACCAGAGCTCAAACTGTACTTCAAAGCAATAGTAACAAAAACAGCATGGTACTGGTACCAAAACAAGCAGGTGGACCAATGGTACAGAATAGAGTACACAGAGACTAATCCACAAAGTTACAACTATCTTATATTTGATAAAGGGGCTAAAAACATGCAATGGAGGAAGGATAGCATCTTCAACAAATGGTGTTGGGAAAATTGGAAATCCATATGCAACAAAATAAAATTGAATCCCTTTCTCTCGCCAGCCACAAAAGTTAACTCAAAATGGATCAAGGAGCTAGATATAAAAACAGAGACACTGCGTCTGATAGAAGGAAAAGTTGGCTATGATCTACATATTGTGGGGTCGGGCTCCAAATTCCTTAATAGAACGCCCATAGCCCAAGAGTTAATAACAAGAATAAACAAATGGGACCTACTTAAAGTAAAAAGTTTTTTCTCAGCAAGAGAAACAGTAAAAGAGGTAAATAGAGAGCCTACATCCTGGGAACAAATTTTTACCCCTCACACCTCAGATAGAGCCCTAATATCCAGAATGTACAAAGAACTCAAAAAATTAAACAATAAGATAACAAATAATCCAATCAACAAATGGGCCAAGGACCTGAACAGACACTTCTCAGAGGAGGACATACAATCAATCCACAAGCACATGAGAAAATGCTCACCATCTCTAGCAATCAGAGAAATGCAAATCAAAACCACCCTAAGATACCATTTCACTCCTGTAAGATTGGCAGCCATTATGAAGTCAAACAACAATAAGGTTTGGCGAGGATGTGGGGAAAAGGGCACACTTGTTCACTGCTGGTGGGACTGCAAAATGGTGAGGCCAATTTGGAAAGCAGTATGGAGATTCCTGGGAAAGCTGGGAATGGATCCACCATTTGACCCAGCTATTGCCCTTCTTGGACTACTCCCTGAGGACCTTAAAAGAGCACACTATACGGATACGGCCACATCAATGATTATAGCAGCACAATTCACAATAGCTAGACTGTGGAACCAACCTAGATGCCCTTCAATAGATGGGTGGATAAAAAAATTGTGGCAGCTATACACAATGGAGTATTATGCAGCACTAAGAAACGACAAAATCATAGAATTTACAGGGAAATGGATGGCATTAGAGCAGATTATGCTAAGTGAAGCTAGCCAAGCCCTAAAAAACAAATGTCAAATGTCTTCTTTGATATAAAGAGAGCCACTAAGAATAGAACAGGAAGGAAGAGCATGAGGAAAAGACTACCAGTAAACTAAGACGAATGGGGGGAGAGAAAGGAAGAGAGAAGGGAAAACATATGGAAATGGTAGGAGACCTTCAGTGATACACAAAATTATAAGAGGTTATGAGGGGCAAGGGGGTGGGGGGGAAAAGGGGAGAGAATTGAACAACAGCAAAGGAGGTAGAGAGGGAAGATGGGAGGGGAGGGGAGGGGAGGGGGGATAGTAGGGGATAGAAAAGGTAGCAGAATACAACAGTCACTAATATGCCATTATGTAAAAATGTGAGTATGTAACAGAAGTGAGTCTGTATTATGTATTTAGGGAGTTCAAAACCCAATTGAGTCGAATGTAAGAAAGATGATATGTCTTGAGCTCTGTAATGTTTTGAACAATCAATAAAAAAATAAATAAATAAATAAATAAATAAAGAACCCGCTTTCTTCCTTCTTTTTCTTCCTCTTTGCCTAGTGTTTGGCTGATCTTGACAGAACCTCCTAAAATGGAGGCCTCCAGGCAGGGGAGTGTGGGAAATGAGGTTCTCATACTTTCTGTCCCTCTTGTGTGGGGAGAACACAGAAGGACAGAGATGGTGCTGAACACCCACACAAGGTGTCCGACACACTTGAACGTGAAAGTGGGAAAAGGGTGTTTGTGAAAAGAGAGAAGAGAAAAGAGTCTCAGAGATTTTAAAAGCGGGAGTTGGAGTTGAAGCTTCAGATACAGACTCTCCAACCAGGTGCCTACAAGTTTCTGGGAGGCATCTTTTTTCACATGACTGTATACTCCAGTTTGAAGATTGGTCTAGACTTTGATCATGCAAAGGGATGCACACCCTCCAGCCAGCTTCCTCAGAACACTCTGGACCTCGTTGCTCCTCAGGCTGTGAATGACGGGGCTCAACAAGGGGATCACCACACAGAAGAGCACAGAGACCAGGGTGTCCATGTCCAGCCTTCTCTGGGCCTGTCATAGTGGAAGTTGGGTGTTCCATAGAAGAACACCACGACAGTGAGGGGGGACGCACAGGTGAAGAAGGTCTTCCTCTTGCCCTGGGCAGAGGGAATCCCCAGGATGGTCGCCATGATGAATGTGTAGGAGCCTGCAGTGAAGAGGCAAGGGCTCAGGCCCATGGTGGCACTGACTACGTAGAGCACAGACTCGTTGACAGAGGTGTCTGAGCAGGAGAGCTTCAGGAGAAAGGGGGTGTCACAGAGAAACTGGCTGAACTCGTGGGGCCCAAACAGAGTGAGTGTGATGGCCAGCACCGTGTGTGTGACCAAATTCACCAGCCCACACAGCCAGGACCCAGTCACCAGGCCAACACAGACCTTCACACTCATGATGACTGGGTACTGAGGAGGAGAGCAGGTGGCCAAACAGCAGTCATACTGGCCACACAGTCTGTAAGAAGCCTTCTGTGCTAGCACTTGTCACCAAGAGGAAGATCTGGGAAAGGCAGCCCTCATAAGAAATGGCCTCCTTCTCCCAGAAGAAGTTCATCAGCAGTACTGAGAGGGTGGTGGATGTGTAGCAGACGTCCAAGAAGCTCAAATTGCTGAGGAAAATGTACATTGGAGTGTGGAGAGCAGGACTGACCCTGGTGGCCACTATTATGAGCATGTTCCCCAAGAGAGTGGTCAGGTAAATGACCAGAAAGAGCAGAAAGAACCATCCCTGTAGGTTGGAGTGGTTGGAAAATCCCAAAAAGATGAATTTAGTGACAAATGAATGATTGCTCATTTCCAATGGTATCATAGCTACAAAACAGAGAAAAAGAGACCATGACGAGAATGGACTGAGAGCACCCCAAACAGGCTTGTTCATCTGCAGCAACATGGCAAATAATATTGTATACAGAGATGCCTGGACTCTGGAAAGAGACCTATAGGAGTAACTTTAGAGAGAGCATAACTGCTCACAGACTTTTGCATGGGTATTCTTTTGTAAGAATAAATGGAGACTTGGTCAAAATGCACAACCAGCTATCAACCCCTGTGTCTCATTGAATATGCAGTATCTCCCTCCTAACACTGTGCTTCACTGTGATGAATTCATTTTTGTATGTCTGTTATTTCAAGTAATAAGTTTTCATTGTGGAAAAATTAGGAAAATGCAGAAAGTTATTCAGAAGAATAGAACAGGTGACAAAATCAAAGCTCTCTTTGCATTCATCCCATTCTACCTCTATCTATCTTTAAACTATCCAAAGCAAAATTTCCCAATATTGTTGTACTCTATTTAGTTGTTTGCCTTGTAATCTTAATTTCCTAACATGAAATTAAGTTAATATGTTTCCTTTTTATTGAACATAGAAACCTTCCATTCCATTTACTATCATAAATATTGGAATAGAAGCTTTCATACATATGTATCTGTGATCATCTCTGATTATTTCTTAAAAGTAAAATTATAAGTCACCTGCTTTTAAATACATTGATCTATTTTTTCAGTAGAAATTTTTATTTATTTAAGTTTTATAAGATACAAGAAATTTTGAAAAATGATATATACTTAGGTATTTTTCTTCTTTTGTATTATAAGATTTACCTCACCAAACTTTACATTTCCTGAAAAAAAAATGATTGATACAATTACGGATTTTCTATCATGTTACCCATGCTAATCTGTGATCCATTGTTTGAACTAAAATTTCTTTTACTTTTTCAATCTTAAATGAAAAATGTGATAGTAAAACAGTAGGCTCTTGTTCCAGATAGATGTGTATTGAAATCCATCTGTTGTTTACTAGATGTTGTTTGTAAAAAAGTCAGCTCATCTCTATTCCTCAGTTTGTTCCTTGCTTAGGATATTAATGATGTCTATTTCACAACTGCTGAAAAAAGTTTTGAGATAATATAAGCTATGTGTCTGGCACATTACATTTACTCAATGCCTTGTATCAAGTTAGAAAATGTCTATCCATTTTTTACTAGTAGATTTTTTTTTTGGTATATGTGTGCTGGGTTTTAAATTCAGAGCCTTATGTATACTAAGCATGAACTCTACCACTGGACGTTGCCTCTAGTTTCATTTAGTTATACTTTTTATCATAAATAGATATTAAATTTTATTATTTTTTCTGCATCTATTGAAATGATATATATTTTTCTTATTTAGTCTGTTACTATGGAAATTCAGTTGATTGAATTTTTGAATATTGAACCAGCCTTGCATTCAGGGATTGATCTCAATTGACTGTAATGTTATCCTTATTCTATATGGCTGAGTTCAGTTTGTTAATATTGTTCCCTGCTTGCTTTTTTGTATTCTATTTTCGCTGTTCTCCAGAGATAATCTATTTCTTGAAGAATTCTCAGCTGTATTCTACTGTTATTTTCAGTCAATGCATGTTAGTGGACTAGTGGGAAACAGAGAAGAGATTTCTGATGTTTCCAGGAAGCCCTGCCTTAGGTACTGTAAACTCAGTCACAGAAATATGGCCTTCACAGTGACTCACTTTCTAGCAATATGGCTGAGCCTAGTTCTTATTCCTCCCGACGTTAGACATTTCGGCCTGTTTTTTTCCATAGCTGCAAAGGTTTTCCGTTGAGTGTCCTAATGTAACAGTTTTTGTTACTCTTGCCC
>NW_027522407.1:0-87075 GCF_052094955.1 Ictidomys tridecemlineatus | reverse complement strand
CTGCTGTACCACAGTCTCCAAAATCTTCTCTCTGTAAGATCCTTCTGCAACCCTGTCTCCAAACTCTGCTGTTTGTAACAGTCCTTCTGCACCCCAGTCTCCAACCTCTGCTCTGTATAACAGGCCTTTTGCACTCCATTCTCAAAACTCTGCTGTCTGCAACAGTCCTTCTGCACCGGAGTCTCCAAACTCTGCTTTATGTATCAGTCCATCTGCACCCCAATCTCCAACCTCTGCTCTCTGTAACAGTCCTTCTGCACCTCAGTCTACAAACTCTGCTATCTGCAACAGTCCTTCTGCAACCCAGTCTATAATATTTGCTGTCCACAACAGTTATTCTGCACCAAAGTTTCAAAACTCTGCCTCTGTAACAGTCCTACTAAAAGGCAGTCTCCAACCTCTACTCTGCAACAGTGCTCCTGCACACAAGTCTCAAACCTGTGTTCTCCGCAACAGTTCTTCTACACCCCATGTCAAGCCTCTGCTCTCTGCAGCAGTCCCTCTGCAGCCCAGTCTCCAACCTCCGCTCTCTATAACCATCCTTCTGGACCTTATGCTCCAAACTCTACTTTTTGTAAAAGTACTTCTGCACCCCTTCTCAAAACTCTGCTCTCTGTAACAGGCCTTCTACACCCCAGTCTCTGACCTGTTTTCTTTATAACAATCATTCTGAACCCAAGTCTTCAACCTCTGCTCTCTACAACGATCCTTCTGCACCCCAGTCTCCAACTTCTGCTCTCTGCAACAGTCCTTCAGCACCCCAGTCTCCAACATGTGCTCTCTGCAATAGTCCTTCTGAACCGCAGTCTGAAAACTCTGTTCTCTGCAACAATCTTTGTACACTCTAGTCTCCAACCTCTACTCTCTGTAACCGTTATGCTGCAACTTGGTCTACAACCTCTGCTCTTTGTAAGATCATTGAGCAACATTGTCTAAAAACTCTGCTCTCTGTAACAGTTCTTCTGCACCCCAGTCTTCAACCTCGGCTCTCGGTAACAGTCCTTTTGCACCTCAGTCTTCAAACTCTGCTCTCAGCAACGATTCTTCTGCACCTCAGTATCCAAACTCTATTCTCTGTAACAGTTTTTCTGCACCCCAGTCTCAAACCTCTTCTGTCTGCAACGATCCTTCTGCACCCCAGTCTCCAAACTCTGCTCTCTCTAACAGTCCTTCTGCATCTCAGTCTCCAACCTCTGCTCTCTGTAATAGTCTTTCTGCACCTCAGTCTTCAACCTCTGCTCTCAGCAAAAGTCCTTCTACACCCCATTCTCTAACCTCTGTTCTCAGCAACAGTCCTTCTAAATCACAGTCTCCAACATCTTCTCTCTGCAACAGTCCTTCTGCACACTAGTCTCCTATGGATCCTCTCTGTAACCGTCCTTCTGTACTGCAGTCTCATAACTCTGCTTTCTTTAGCGGTTCTTCTGCACCCCAGTCTCCAACCTCTGCTCTCTGTATCAGTACTTCTGCACCCCAGTCTCCAAAATCTGCTCTCTGTAACATTCTTTCTGAACCTCAGTCTCAAACCTCTGCTTTTTCCGACAGTTCTTCTGCACCCCAGTCTCTCACCTCTGCTATCTGCAACAGTCTTTCTGCACCCCTGTCTTCAAAATCTGCTCTCTATAACAATCCTTCTGCACCTCAGTCTCCAACCTCTACTCTCTGTAACAGCAGTTCTGCGCCTCAGTCTCCAACCTCTGCTCTGTGTAACCCACTCTCCAAACTCTTCTCTCTGTAACAGTCCTTCTGCACCCTTTCTCCAAACTCTTCTCTCTGTAAGATCCTTCTTCACTCCAGTCTCCAAACTCTGCTCTCTGTAACATTTTTTCTCCACCCCAGTCTTTAACCTCTGACTTCTGCAATTGTCCTGTGGCACCCCAGTCTCCAAACTCTGTCCTCTTCAACAGTCCTTGTGGTCCCCAGTCTCCAACCTCTGCTCTCCATAACGGTCTTTCAGCACCCCAGTCTTCAAACTCTGCTTTCTGTATCATTCCTTTTGAACCTCAGTCTCAAACCTCTGCTCTCTGTATCTATCATTCTGCACTTCACTCTCTAACATGTGCTTTCTGTAATATTCCTTCTGCACCCCAGTCTCCAAACTCTTCTCTCTATAACAGTTTTTCTATACCGCAGTCTCCAAAGTCTGGTCTCTGAAACGGTCCTTCTGCACCCCAATTTCCAAACTCTGCTTTCTGTAACAGTCCTTCTGCACCTCATTCTCCAAACTCTGCTCTCTGTAACAGTCCTACTAAACCTCAGCCTGACACCTCTGCTCTCTTCACGATCCTTCTGCACCCCAGTCTCCAAACACTGCTCTCTGTAACAGTCCACCTTCACCTCAGTCTCAAACCTCTGCTCTCTGTAAGATCCTTCAGCAACCCAGTCTCAAAACTCTGCTCTCTATAACTGTCCTTCTGCACCCCAGTCTCCAACCTTTCCTCTCTGTAACAGGCCTTCTGCACGCCAGTCTCTAAACTCTTCTCTCTATACCAGACCTTCTGCACCCCAGTCTCCAATATCTGCTCTCTGCAATGATCCTTCTGCACCCCAGTCTCCAAACTCTGCTCTCTGCAATGATCCTACTGCACCTCAGTCTCAAACCTCTAATCTCTGCAACTGTTCTTCGGAACCACAGTCTTCAAATTCTGTTCTCTGTAAGATCCTTTTGCACCCCTGTATCCAACCTCTTCAATCTGTAACAGAACTTCTGAATCCGAGTCTCCAACCTCTGCTCTCTGTAACAGTCCTTCTGCAACCCAGTCTCCAACCTCTGTTCTCTACAACAGTCCTTCTGCTCCCGAGTTACCAAAATCTGCTCTCTGCAACAGTCCTTCTGTGCCCCAGTTTCCAACATCTGCTTTCTAAAACAGTTCTTCTGCACCTCAGTCTCAAATCCCTGCTCTCTGCAACGACCCTTATGCACCCCAGTCTCCAACCTCTGCTCTCTGTAACAGTCCTTAAGCACCTCAGTCTCCCAACTCTGCTCTCTGTAAGATTCTTCTGCAACCCAGTCTTTAAACTCTGCACTCTGTAACAGTCCTTCTGCACAACAGGCTTCAAACTCTGCTTTTTGTAACAGACATTCTGCACCCCAGTATTTAATCTCTTCTCTCTGCAACCATTCTTCTCCACCCCAGTCTACAACATCTGATCTCTGCAACACTCATTTTGAATCCCAGTCTCCAAACTCTGCTCTCTCTAACAGTCCTTCTGCACCTCAGTCTCCAACCTCTGCTCTGTGTAACAGTCCTTCTGCACCCCAGGTTCTAAAATCTGCTCTCTTGAACGATCCTTGTGGAACACAGTCTCTAATGTCTGCTCTTTGCAACAGTCCTTCTCCATCACAGTCTCCAACCTCTGCTCTCTGTAAGATCTTTCTGTACTCCAGTTTCCAAACTCTGCTCTCTGTAAAATTCCTTCTCCACCCCAGTCTCCATCCTCTGTCCTCTGCAACAGTTTTTCTGCTCTCCAGAATCCGACATCTGCTCTCTGTAACAGTCCTTCTGTACTGCAGTCTCCAACCTCTGTTCTTTGTAACGATCCTTCTACACCCCAGTCTCCAACTCTGCTTTCTGTATCAGTCTGTCTGAACCCCAGTCTCCAACCTCTGTTCTCTGTATCTATCCTTCTGCACCTTAGTCTCCAACATGTGCTCTATGTAAGAGTCCGTCTGCACCCCAGTCTCCAACCTCTGCTCTCAGTAACAGAGCTATACCGCAGTCTTAAACCTCTGCTCTCTGTAATGGTCCTTCTGCAGCCCAATTTCAAAACTCTGCTTTCTGTAATAGTCCTTCTGCACCTGAGTCTCCAAACTCTTCTCTCTGTACAGTCCTTCTATACCTCAATTCTCAACCTCTGCTCTCTTTAACAGTCCACCTGCACCTCAGTCTCCAAGCTCTGCTCTCTTTAAGATCCTTCAGCAACCCAGTCTCCAAACACTGCTCTGTATAACAGTCCTTCTGCACCCCATTCTACAACCTATCCTCTCTGTAACTGGCCTTCTGCACGTCAGTCTTTAAACTCTGCTCTCTGTAACGGTGCTTCTGCACCCCAGTCTCCAAACTCTTCTCTCTGCATCAGTTCTTTTGCACCCCAGTCTCCAAACTCTGATCTCTACCATAGTCCTTCTGCACCTCAGTCTCCAAATTCTGCTCTCTGTAAGATCCTTCTGCACCCCATTCTTCTAGCTCTGCTCTATGTAACAGGACTTTTGCACCACAGTCTCCAATCTCTGCTCTTTGCAACAGTCCTTCTGAACCACAGTCTCCAAACTCTGCTCTCTGTAAGATCCTTCTGCACCTCAGTCTCGAACCTGTTCTCCAGTTTCCAAATTATTTTCTCTGTAACATTCCTTCTTCACCCCAGTGTTTAACCTCTGCTTTCTTCAAGTGTTCTGCGGCACCCCAGTCTCCAAACGTTGTCTTCTGCAACAGTCCTTCTGCTCCCCAGTCTCCAAAATCTGCTCTCTGTAACGGTCCTTCTTAACCCCAGTCTCAAACCTCTGATCTCTGTATCTATTCTTCTGCACCTCAGTCTCCATCCTGTTCTCTCTGTAACATTCCTTCTGCACCCCAGTCTCCAATCTCTGCTCTCTATAACAGTTTTTCTATAACGCAGTCTCCAAACTCTGGTCTCTGTAACGGTCCTTCTGCACCCCAATTTAAAACCTCTGCTCTCTGTAACAGTCCTTCTGCACCTCAGTCTGACACCTCTGCTCTCTGCACAATCCTTCTGCACCCCAGTCTCCAAACACTGCTCTCTGTAACAGTCCACCTGCACCTCAGTCTCCAACCTCCCTTCTCTGTAACAGGCCTTCTGCAAGCCAGTCTTCAAACTCTGCTCTCTTTAACAGTCTTTCTGTACCGCAGTCTCCAACCTCTGCTGTCTTTAACAGTTTTTCTGAACCCGAGACTCCAAACTCTACTTTCTATATCAGTTATTGTGCACCCCAGTCTCCAACCCCTGCTCTCTGTAAAAGTCCTACTGCACATCAATCTCCAACCTGTGCTCTCTGCAACAATCATTCTGAACCCCAGTCTCCAAGCTCTTATCTCTGCAACAGTCCTTCTACACCCCAGTCTCCAAACTCTGCTCTCTGCAACGATCCTTCTGCATCACAGTCTCCAACATCTGCTCTCTGCAACAGTCCTTCTGCACCCCAGTCTCCAAACACTGCTCTCCGCTACAGTCCTTCTTCACCCCAGTCTCAAAACTCTGCTCTCTGCAACATTTTTTCTGCACCCCAGTCTCCAAACTCTGCTCTCTGTAGCAATCCTTCTGCACCTAAATCTCCAACCTCTGCTCTCTTTAACAGTCCTTCTGCACCCCAGTCTCCAAGCTCTGCTCTCTGTAACAGTCCTTCTGCACATCATTGTCCAAACTCTGCTCTCTGTAAAAATTCTTCTTCACCTCATTCTCCAAACTCTGTTCTCTGTAACAGGCCTTCTGCACCCCAGTCTTCAACCTCTGCTCTTTTTAACTATCTTTCTGCACCTCAGTCTCCAAACTCTGCTCTCTGTAACAGACCTTCTGCACCCCATTCTCCAACGTCTGCTCTCTTTAAAAGTTCTTCTAGTCAACAATCTACAAAATCTGCGCTCTGTAATGCTCCTTCTGCACCCCAGTCTCCATTCTCTGCTATCAGTAACAATCCTTGTGCACCCCAGTCCCCAACATCTGCTCTCTGTAACAGGTCTTCTGCAACCCAGTCTCCAAACTCTGCTCTCTGTAACAGGCCTTCTGCACCCCAGTCTTAAACCTCTGGTCTCTTTAACAATCTTTCTGCACCTCAGTCTCCAAACTCTGCTCTTTATAACAGTCCTTCTGCACCCCAGTCTCCATTCTCTGCTCTCTGTAACACTCCTTCTGCACTCCAGTCTCAGTACTCTGCTCTCTGTAAGAATCCTTCTGCACCCCAGTCTCCAACCGCTCCTCTCTGTAACAGTTCTACTGCACCTCAGTGTCCAACTTCTGCTCTTTGTAATTAACCTTCAGCAACTCAGTCTCCAACCGCTGTTCTCTGTAACAGGCCTTCTGAAGCCCATTCTCCAAACTATGCTTTCTGCATCAGTCCTTTTTCAAACCAGTATTCTACCTCTGCTCTCTGTAACAATCCTTCTGCACCTGAGTCTCCAAACTCTGCTCTCTGAAACGGTCCATCTGCACCCAAGTCTCTAAACTCTGTTCTCTGAATCAGTCCTTCTGCACCCCAGTATCCAACGTCTGCTCTCTGTAACAGTCATTCTGTACCACAGTCTCAAAATCTGCTCTCTGTAATGGTCCTTCTGAACCCCAGTCTCCAAACTCTGCTCTCTGCAACATTTCTTTTGGACCCCAGTCCCAACCTCTGCTGCCTGCAAAAGTCCTTCTAGACCCAAGTCTCCAAACTCTGCTATCTGCAACAGTCCTACTGCACCCCAGTCTCCAACCTCTGATCTCTGTAACAATCTTTCTGTATCTCAGTCTCCAACCTCGACTCTCTGTAACATTCCTTCTGCATCTCAGTCTCCAACCTCTGCTCTCTTCAACAGTCCTTAAGCATCGCTGTCACAAATTCTGGACCATGCAAAAGTCGTTCTACACCCCAGTCTCCAACCTCTGCTATCTGCAACAGTCCTTGTGCACCTTAGTCTCCAACCTCTGCTCTCTGCAACGAACCTTATGCACCCCAGTCTCCAACATCTGCTCTCTGCAACAGTCCTTCTGCAACTCAGTCTGAAAACTCTGCTCTCTGCAACGATCCTTTTTCACCTCAGTTCCCAAACTCTTATCTCCGCAATGGTCTTTCTGAACCCCAGTATTCAACCTCTGCTCTCTGTAACAATCCTTCTGCACCTCAGTCTCCAACATCTGCTCTCTGTAAAAGTCCTTCTGCACCCCAGTCTCTAACATCTGCTCTCTGCAACAGTCCTTCTGAACCTCAGTCTGAAAACTCTGCTCTCTGAAACAATTTTTGTGCACCCCTGTCTCCAAACTCTGCACTCTGAAACAGTCTTTCTCCACCCCAGTCTTCAACCTCTGCTCTCCTTATCAGTCCTCCTGCAGTGCAGTCTCCAAATTCTTCTCTCTGTAACGGTCCTACTGCACCCCTGTCTCTAATCTCTGCTTTCTGTATCAGTACATCTGCACCCCTGTCTCCAAACTCTGCTCTCTGTAACAGTCCTTCTGCACCTCAGTCTCAAAACTCTACTGTCTGCAACAGTCCTTCTGGACGCAAGTATCAAACCTCTGCTCCCTGCAACAGTCCTTCTGCACCTCAGTCTCCAACATTTGCTCTTTGTTAGGTTTTTCTCCAACCCAGTATTCAAACTCTGCCCTCTGTAACAATCCTTCTGAACCACTTTTCCAAACTCTGTTCTCTGTAACAGTCCTTCTGAACACCAGTCTCAATACTCTGCTTTCCACAAAGATCTTTCTGCACCCCAATCTCCTTCCTCTGCTCTCTGCAACAGTCGTTCTTTACCCCAGTCTCCAACCTCTGCTCTCTGTAACAGTCCTCCTGTAGTGCACTCTCAAAAATCTGCTCTATGTAACGGTCCTTCTGCACCCAAGTCTCCAATCTCTGCTCTCTGCAACAGTCCTTCTGCACCTCAGTCTGAAAACTTTGTTCTCTGCAAGGATCCTTCTGCACCGCAGTCTGAAAACTCTGCTCTCTGTAACAGTCTTTCTGCACCCAAGTCTTCAACCTCTGCTCTCCTAACAGGCCTTTTGCACCCCATTCTCCAACCTCTGCTCTTTGTAATAGTGCTTCTTCACCTCAGTCTACAAACTCTGCTCTCTGCAACAGTACATTTGCACCCCAGTCTACAAACTCTGCTTACTGTATCACTCCATCTGCACCACAATTTCCAACATCTGCTTTCTATAAGAGTCTTTCTGATCCTCAGTCTACAAACTCTGCTTTCTGCAACAGTCCTTCTGCACCAAATCTCCAACCTCTGCCTCTGCAACAGTCCCTATGCAACCCAGTCTCCAACATCTGCTCTCAGTAACAATTTTTATGCACCTCAGTCTTCAACCTCTTCTCTCTGCAACGGTCCTTCTGCACCTCAGTTTCCAAAAACTACTCTTTGTAAATGTACTTTTGAACCCCTTGTCCGAACTCTGCTGTCCGTAACAGGTCTTCTGCACACAGGTCTCCAACCTCTGTTCTTTATAACAATCCTTCTGCACGCCAGTCTCAAAATTTTGCTCTCTTCAACGATCCTTCTGCACCCCAGTGTCCAACCTCTACTCTCTGTAACAGTCCTGTTGCACGCGGTCTACAACCTCTGCTCTTTGTAAGATCCTTTTGCAAACTTGTCTAAAAATTCTGCTCTCTAAAGGTGTTCTTCTGCACCCCAGTCTCCAAACTCTGCTCTCTGTAATAGGCCTTTTGCACCCAAATATCCCACCTCTACTCTCAGTAACAGTGCTTTTGCACCTCAGTCTCCAACTTCTGCTCTCTGCAACAGTCCTTTTACACCTCAGTCTCCAAACTCAGCTCCCTGCATCGATCCTTCTGGACCTCAGTCTCGAAACTCTACTCTCTGTAACACTCCTTCTGCACCCCAGTCTCAAACATCTGCTGGCTGCAAAGATCCTTCTGCACACCAGTCTCCAACATCTTCTCTCTGCAACAGTCCTTCTGCACCCCAGTCTCCAACCTATGCTCTCTGCAATGATCCTTCTGCACCCCATTATCCAACATCTGCTCTATGCAACAGTCCTTCTGCACCCCTGTCTCCAACCTCTGCTCTCTGCAACAGTCCTACTGCAACTCAGTCTGAAAACTCTGTTAGATGCAACGATCCTTCTGCACCCCAGTCTTCAAACTCTGCTCTCTGTAATAGTCCCGTTGCACCTCAGTCTCGAAACTCTGATTTCTGTAAGATCCTTCTGAAACATTGTCTCCAAACTCTGCTCTCTGTAACAGTCCTTCTTTACCCCAGTCTCCAACCTCTGCTCTCGGTAACAGTGCTTGTAAACCCCAGTCTCCAAACTCTGTTCTCTGCAACAGTCCTTCTGCACCCCAGGCTCCAACTTCTGTTCTCTGTAACAATCCTTTTTCACCTCAGTTACCAAACTCTGATCTCTGCAATGGTCCTTCTGCACCACAGTCTGAAACCTCTGCTCTCTTTAAAAGTCCTGCTGCACCTCGGTCTACAACCTCTGCTCTTTGTAAGATCCTTTCGCAACTTTATCTAAAAACTCTGCTCTCTCTAGGAGTTCTTCTGCAACCCAGTCTCCGACCTCTGCTCTATGTAACGGGCCTTTTGCACCCAAATCTAACACCTCTACTCTCTGTAACAGTCATTTTGCAGCTCAGTCTCCAACCTCTGCTCTCTGCAACAGTCCTTTTGCACCTCAGTCTCCAAACTCAGCTCTCTGCATCCATCCTTCTGCACCTCAGTCTCAAAACTCTACTCTCTGTAACACTCCTTCTGCACCCCAATCTCAAACCTCTGCTGTCTGAAAAGATCCTTCTGCAAACCAGTCTCCAACATCTGCTCTCTGCAACAGTCTTTCTGCACCCCTGTCTCCAAGCTCTGCTCTCTGCAACAGTTCTATTGCAACTCAGTCTGAAAACTCTGTTATCTGCAATGATCCTTATGCACCCCAGGCTTCAAACTCTGCCCTCTGTAATACTCCCGTTGCACCTCAGTCTCGAAACTCTGCTCTCTGTAAGATCCTTCTGCAACCCTGACTACAAACTCAACTCTCTGTAACAGTCATTCTGCACTCCAGTCTCCAACCTCTGCTCTCTGTAACAGTGCTTGTAAACCCCAGTCTCCAAACTCTGCTCTCTGCAACAGTCCTTCTGGACCCCAGGCTCCATCTTCTGTTCTCTGTAACAATCCTTCTTCACCTCAGTTACCAAACTCTGATCTCTGCAATGGTCCTTCTGCACCACAGTCTCCAACCTCTGCTCTCTGTAACTATCTTTCTGCACCCCAGTCTTCAAAATCTACTCTCTACTACAATCCTTTTGCACACTAGTCTCCAACCTCTGCTCTCTGAAAAAGTCCTTCTGCAACCCAGTCTCCAACATCTGCTCCCTGCAACAGTCCTTCTGCACCTCACTGTGACATCTCTGCTCTCTACAACGATTCTTGTTCAGCCCAGTCTCCAAACTCTGTTTTCTGTAATAGCCTTTCTGCACATCAGTCTCCAACCTCTGCTCTCTGTAAGATTCTTCTGCACCCCAGTTTCCAAATTCTGCTCTCTGTAATATTCCTTCTGCTCCCCAGTCTCCAACCTCTGCTCTCTGTAACAGTCCTTCTGCTCCACAGTCTCCAACCTCTGCTCTCTGTAACAGTCCTTCTGTCCCGTAGACTCCAACCTCTGCTACCTGTAAGGGTTTTTCTGCACACCAGTCTACAACCTGTGCTCTCTGTAACAATCCTTCTGCACCCCAGTCTCCAACATCTGCTCTCTGCAAGGATCCTTTTTTACCCCAGTCTTTAACATGTGCTCTCTGCAAAAGTCCTTCTGCACCCCAGTTTTCAACATCTGCAGTGTACAACAGTATACCTGAAGCTCAGTGTGAAAACTGTGCTCTCTGCAACAATTCTTGTGCACCCCAGTCTCCCAAATCTGCTTTCTGTAACAGTCCTTCTGCACCTCAGTCTCCAAAATCTGCTCTCTGTAACATTCCTTCTGCTCCCCAGAATCCAACCTGTGCTCTCTGTAACAATCCTCCTGCTCCCCAGTCTCCAACTTCTGCTCTCTGTAACAGTCCTTCTGTACCGCAGTCCTCAACCTCTGCTGTCTGCAACGATCCTTCTGCACCCCAGTCTCCAACCTCTCCTTTCTCTGTCATTCCTTCTGCACCACAGTTTCCAACCTCTTCTCTCTGTAACATTTCTTCTGCACCTCTGTCTCCAACCTCTGCTCTCTGCAACAGTTCTTCTGCACCCCAGTCTCCAACTTATGCTCTCTCCAACAGTTCTACTGCACCCCAGACTCCAAGGTCTGCACTATGTAACACTACTTCTCCACACCAATCTCCAACCTCTGCTGTCTGTAACAGTCCTCCTGTAGTGCAGTCTCCAAAATCTGCTCTCTGTAAGGCTCTTTCTGCTCCCCAGTCTTCAACCTCTGCTTTCTGTATCAGTCCTTCTGCACCCCAGTCTCCAACCTCATCTCCCTTTAAAAGTCCTTCTGCACCTCAGTCTCCAAACTCTGCTCTCTGCAACAGTCCTTCTGCACCCAAGTTTCAAACCTCTGCTTTCTACAACAGTCCTTCTACACCCCAGTCTCCAAACTCTGCTATCTGCAACCCAGTCTGTAAACTCTGCCCTCTGGAAAAGTCCTTCTGCACACCTTCTCCAAACTCTGTTTTCTGTAACAGTCCTTCTGCACGCCGGTCTCAAACCTCGGCTTGCTACAACGATCCTTCTGCACCCCAGTCTCCAAGCTCTGCTCTCTGCAACAGTCCTTCTGCACCCCAGTCTCCAATATCTGCTCTGTGAAACAGTCCTTCTGCACCTCAATATGAAAACTCTGTTCTCTGCAACGAACATTCTGCACCCCAGTCTCCAACCTCTTCTCTCTATAACAGTCCTGCTGTACCACAGTCTCCAGAATCTTCTCTCTGTAAGATCCTTCTGCAACCCTGTCTCCAAACTTTGCTGTTTGTAACAGTCCTTCTGCACCCCAGTCTCCAACCTCTGCTCTGTGTAACAGTCCTTTTGCACTCCATTCACAAACCTCTGCTGTCTGCAACAGTCCTTCTGCACTGGAGACTCCAAACTCTGCTTTCTGTATCAGTCCATCTGCACCCCAATCTCCAAACTCTGCTCTCTGTAACAGTCCTTCTGCACCTCAGTCTACAAACTCTGCTTTCTGCAACAGTCCTTATGCAACACAGTCTCCAATATCTGCTCTCCACAACAGTAATTCTGCATCAAAGTCACCAAACTCTGCCTCTGTAACAGTCCTACTGAAAGGAAGTCTCCAACCTCTACTCTCTGCAACAGTGCTTCTGCACACAAATCTCAAAGCTGTGCTCTCCGCAACAGTTCTTCTACACCCCATGTCAAGCCTCTGCTATCTGCAGCAGTCCCTCTACAACCCAGTCTCCAAACTCCGCTTTCTATAACGATCCTTCTGGACCTTATTCTCAAAACTGTACTCTTTGTAAAAGTACTTCTGCACCCCTTCTCCAAATTTTGCACTCCGTAACAGGCCTTCTACACCCCAGTCTCGGACCTCTTTTCTGTATAACAATCCTTCTGCACCCCAGTCTCCAACCTCTGCTCTCTACAATGATCATTCTGCACCCCAGTCTCCAACTTCTACTCTATGCAACAGTCCTTCGGCACCCCAGTTTCCAACATGTGCTCTCTGCATTAGTTCTTCTGCACCTCAGTCTGAAAACTCTGTTCTCTGCAACGATCCTTCTGTACCCTAGTCTCCAACCTCTGCTGTCTGTAACAGTCCTGCTGCAACTTTGTCTACAACCTCTGCTCTCTGTAAGATTCTTGAGCAACTTTGTCTAAAAACTCTGCTGTCTGTAACAGTTCTTCTGCACCCAAGTCTCTAACCTCGGCTCTCGGTAACAGTCCTTTTGCACCTGAGTCTCCAAACTCCGCTTTCTGCAACAGTCCTTCTGCACCCAAGTCTCAAACCTCTGCTTTCTGCAACAGTCCATCTACACACCAGTCTCCAAAATCTGCTATCCGCAACAGTCCTTCTGCACCCTTGTCTCCAAACTCTGCTATCTGCAAGAGTTATTCTGCACCCCAGTCTCCAATCTCTGCTCTCTGTAACAATCTTTCTGCACCTCAGTCTCCAAACACTGCTCTCTACAATGGTCCTTCTGAACCTCAGTCTTTAACATATTCTCTTTGTAAAATCCTTCTGCAACCCAGTCTGTAAACTCTGCCCTCTGGAACAGTCCTATTGCACACCTTCTCAAAACTCTGTTCTCTGTAACAGTCCTTCTGCACGCACGTCTCAAATCTCTGCTTG
The DNA here is from genome assembly GCF_052094955.1 of Ictidomys tridecemlineatus. Classification (NCBI taxonomy): domain Eukaryota; kingdom Metazoa; phylum Chordata; class Mammalia; order Rodentia; family Sciuridae; genus Ictidomys; species Ictidomys tridecemlineatus. Next base: position 74,121 of record NW_027522407.1, on the reverse strand, counting down.
CTACAATGATCCTTCTGCACCCCAGTCTCCATCCTCTGCTCTCTGCAACAGTCCTACTGCACCCCAGTCTCCAATATCTGCTCTTTTCAACAGTCCTTCTGCATCTCAGTCTGAAAACTCTGTTCTCTGCAATGATCATTCTGCACCCAAGTCTCCAACCTCTTCTCTCTATAACAGTCCTCTGTACCACAGTCTCCAAAATCTTCTCTCCGTAAGATCCTTCTGCACCCCAGTCTCCAACATCTGCTCTGTGTAACAGGCCTTTTGCTCTTCATTCTCCAAACTCTGCTATCTGAAACATTCCTTCTGCACTGGAGTCTCCAAACTCTGCTTTCTGTATCAGTCCATTTGCACCCCATTCTCCAAACTCTGCTCTCTTTAACAGTCCTTCTTCACCTCAGTCTCCAAACTCTGCTCTCAGCAACGATTCTTCTGCACCTCAGTCTCCAAACTCTACTCTCTGTAACAGTCCTTCTGCACCCCAGTCTCAAACCTCTTCTTTCTGCAATGATCTTTCTGCACCCCAGTCTCCAAATTCTGTTCTCTCTAACAGTCCTTCTGCACCTCAGTCTCCAACCTCTGCTCTCTGTAACAGTCTTTCTGCACCTCAGTCTTCAACCTCTACTCTCTGCTAAAGTCCTTCTACACCACATTCTCTAACCTTTGTTCTCTGCAACAGTCCTTCTAAACCACAGTCTTCAACATCTGCTCTCTGCAACAGTCCTTCTACACCCTAGTCTTTAACGTATGATCTCTATATTAGTACTTCTGCACCCAAGTCTCGAACCTCTGCTCTCTTTATTAGTATTTCTGCACCCCAGTCTCTAAACTCTGCTCTCTGTAACATTCCTTCTGCACCTCAGTCTCAAACCTCTTCTCTTTCTGACAGTTCTTCTGCACCCAGCCTCCCACCTCTGCTATCTGCTACAGTCCTTCTGCACCCCAGTCTCCAACATCTGCTTTCTGTAACAATCATTCTGCACCTCAGTCTCCAACCTCTAATCTCTGTAACAGTCGTTCTGCAAATCAGTGTCCAACCTCTGCTCTGTCTAAGATCTTTCTGTAACACAGCCTCCAAATGCTTCCCTCTGTAACAGTCCATCTGCACCCTTTCTCCAAACTCTTCTCTCTGTAATAGGCCTTCTGCACCCCAGTCTCCAACCTCTGTACTATGTAACAGTCCTTCTGCACCCCAATCTCAAACCTCTGCTTTCAACAACGATCTTTCTTCACCCAAGTCTCCAAAGTCTACTCTCTGAAACAGTCCTTCTGCACCCGTGTCTCCAAAAACTGCTCTCTGCAACAGTCTTTCTGCACCTCAGTCTGAAAACTCTGTGCTCTGCAATGATCCTTCTGCACCCCAGTGTCCAAACTCTGCTATCTGTAACAGTCCTTCTGCACCTCAGTCTCCAAACTCTGCTCTCTGTAACATTTTTTCTGCACCCAAGTCTCCAAACTCTGCTCTCTGTAACAGTCCTTCTGCAACACAGTCTCCAACCTCTGCTCTCTGTAACAGTCCTTATACACCCCAGTCTCCAAACTCTGCTCTCTGTAAGAGTCTTTCTACACATCAGAATCCAATCTCTGCTCTCTGCAACAGTCCTTCTGCACCCCAGTCTCCAAACTCTCCTCTCTGCAACGATCCTTCTTGACCCCAGTCTCCAACCTCTGCTCTCTGTAACAATCCTCCTGACCACAGTCTCCAAATTCTGCTCTATCTAACATCCTTCTGCACTACAGTTTCCAAACTCTGCTCTCTGTAACATTCCTTCTCCACCCCAGTCTTTAACCTCTGCCTTCTGCAAGTGTCCTGCGGCACCCCAGTCTCCAACCTCTGTCCTCTGCAACAGTCCTTGTGGTCCCCAGTCTCCAAACTCTGCTCTCCATAACAGTCTTTCAACACCCCAGTCTCCAAACTCTGCTTTCTGTATCAGTCCTTTTGAACCTTAGTCTCAAACCTCTGCTCTCTGTATCTATCCTTCTGCACTTCACTCTCCAACCTGTGCTCTCTGTAATATTCCTTCTGCACCCCAGTCTCCAACCTCTGCTCTCTGTAACAGTTCTTATGTACCGCAGACTCCAACCTCTGCTCTCGGTAACGGTCCTTCTGCACCCAGTCTTCAAACTCTGCTTTCTGTATCTGTCCTTCTGAACCACAGTCTCAAACCTCTGCTCTCTGTATCTATCCAAAGTCTGGTCTCTGTAACGGTCCTTCTGCACCCCAATTTCCAACCTCTGCTTTCTGTAACACTCCTTCTGCTCCTCAGAATCCAACCTCTGCTCTCGGTAGCAGACATATACCGCAGTCTCCAAACTCTGCTCTCCGTAATGGTCCTTCTACAGCCCAATTTTGAAACTCTTCTTTCTGTAACAGTCCTTTTGCACCTGAGTCTTCAACCTCTCCTCTCTGTAACTGGCCTTCTGCACCCCAGTCTCCAAACTCTGTTCTCTGCAACGATACCTCTGCACCCCAGTCTCCAAACTCTGCTCTCTGAAATGATCCTACTGCACCATAGTCTCCAAATTCTGGTCTCTGTAATGGTCTTTCTGCACCCCAATTTCCAACCTCTGCTTTCTGTAACATTCCATCTGCACCTCAGTCTCCAAACTCTGCTCTCTGTAACAGTCCTTCTACACCTAGTCTCCAACCTATGCTCTCTGTAACAGTCCTTCTGCACCTCAGTCTGACACCTCTGTTCTCTGCACGATCCTTCTGCACCCCAGTCTCCAAACACTGCTCTATGTAACAGTCCACCTGCACCTCAGTCTCCAAACTCTCCTCTCTGTAACAGGCCTTCTGCAAGCCAGTCTCCAAACTTTTCTCTCTGTAGCAGGCCTTCTGCACTCCAATCTCCAAAATCTGCTCTCTGCAATGATCCAACTGCACCCCACTCCCCATCTTCTGATCTCTGCAACAGTCCTTCTGCACCTCAGTCTCCAAAATGTGCTCTCTGTAAGATGCTTCTGTAGCCCTGTATCCATCCTCTGCTTTCTGTAACAGTTCTTCTGCACCTCAGTCTCTTACCTATGCTCTAACAGTCCTTCTGCACCTCAGTCTCCCAACTCTGCTATCTGTAAGATCCTTTTACAATCAAGCCTTTAAACTCTGAATTCTGTAAGAGTCCTTCTGCACAACAGTCTCCAACCTATTCTCTCTGCAATGATTCTTCTCCACCCCAGTCTCCAACCTCTGCTTTCCGGTATCCAAACTCTGCTTTCTGTACCATTCTTCTCTACCCCATTCTTTAACCTCTGCTTTCTGAAAATGTCCTGCAACACCCCAGTCTCCAACCTCTGTCCTCTGCAACAGTCCTTCAGCTCCCCAGTCTCCAACCTCTGCTGTTAGCAACAGTCCTTCTGCACCCAGTCTCCAAACTCTGCTCTCTATAACAATCTTTCTGCACCTTAGTCTCCAAACTCTGTTCTCTGCAACAGTCTTTCTGCACCCCAGTCTCCAACCTCTGCTCTCTGTAACAGTCCTTATGTACCACAGTCTCCAACCTCTGCTCTCGGTAACGGTCCTTCTGCACCCAGTCTTCAAACTCTGCTTTCTGTATCTGTCCTTCTGAACCCCAGTCTCAAACCTCTGCTCTCTGTATCTATCCTTCTGCACCTCAGTCTCCAACCTCTGCTATCTGTTACAGTTTTCTATACCGCAGTCTCAAAACTCTGGTCTTTCTTACGGTCCTTTTGCACACCAATTTCCAACAACTTCTTTCTGTAACACTCCTTCTGCACCTCAGTCTCCAAACTCTGCTCTCTGTAACAGTCCTTCTACACCTCAGTGTCCAACCTCTGCTCTCTGTAACAGTCCATCTGCACCTCAGTCTGACACCTCTGCTCTCTGAACGATCCTTCTGCACCTTATTCTCCAACTTCTGCTCTCTGAAAAATCCTTCAGAAACTCAGTCTCCAAACTCTGCTCTCTATAACAGTCGTTCTGCACCCCAGGCTCCAAACTCTCCTCTCTGTAACAGGCCTTCTGCACGAGAGTCTCAAAAGTCTGCTCTCTGTAGCAGGCCTTCTGCACCCCAGTCTCCAACCTCCGCTCTCTGCAACGATCCTTCTGCACCCGAGTCTCTAACTTCTGCTCTCTGCAATGATCCTACTGAACCTTATGCTCCAAACTCTTATTACTGTAACAGTCTTCCTGCAACTCAGTCTCCAAATTCTGCTCTCTATAAGATCCTTCTGCACCCCTGTCTCCAAGCTCGGCTTATTTCAACGATTTTTCTGCACCCCAGTTTCCAAACTCAGCTATATGTAACAAGATTTTGCACCTCAGTCTCCAACCTCTGCTCTCGGAAACAGTCCTTCTCCACCCCAGTCTCCAACTTCTGCTCTTTCTAAGAGTCCTTTCTGCACCTCAGTCTCTAACCTCTGCTCTCCGCAACATTCCTTCTGCAGCCCAGTCTCTATCCTCTACTCTCTGCAACAGTCCTTCTGCACCCCAATCTCCAACCTCTGCTCTCTGCAACATACCTTCTGCAACCCAGTCTCCAAACTCTGCTCTCTATAACAATCCTTCTGCACCTCAGTCTCCAAACTCTGTTCTCCGCAACGGTCCTTCTGCACCTCAGTCTCCAATCTCTATTCTCTGTAATAGTTTTTCTGAACTTCACTCTCCAAACTCTGCTCTCTGTAAGATCCTACTAAAACTAAGTCTCAAATCTCTGCTCTCTGTATCTATCCTTCTGCACCTCAGTCTCAAAACTCTGCTCTCTGTAACAGTCCGTCTGCACCTCAGTCTGACACCTTAGCTCTCTGTAACAGTTTTTCTATACCCCAGTCTCCAAACACTGTTCTCTATAACAGTCCTTCTGAACACCACTCTCAAAACTCTGCTCTCTGTATTTATCTTTCGGCACCTCAGTCTCCAACCTGTGCTCTCTGTAACATTCCTTCTACACCCCAGTCTCCAAACTCTGCTCTCTGTAACAGTTTTTCTATACAGCAGTCTCCAAACTCTGGTCTCTGTAACGGTCCTTCTGCACCCCAATTTCCAACCTCTGCTTTTTGTAACAGTCCTTCTGAACATCAGTCTCCAAACTCTGCTCTATCTAACAGTATTTCTACACCTCAGTCTCAAACCTCTGCTCTGTGTAACAGTCCTTCTGCAGCTCAGTCTGACAACTCTCCTCTCTGCATGGTCCTTCTGCACCTCAGTCTCCAACCACTGCTCTCTGTAACAGTCCACCTGCACCTCAGTCTCCAACCTCTTCTCTCCATAAGGTCCTTCTGCAACCCAGTATCCAACCTCTCCTCTCTGTAACAGGCCTTCTGGACGCCAGTCTCCCAACTCTGCTCTCTGTAGCAGGCCTTATGAACCCCAGTCTCCATAATGTGCTCTCTGCAACAATCCTTCTGCACCCCAGTCTCCAACCTCTGATATCTGCAACAGTCCATATGCACCTCAGTCTCCAAATTCTGCTCTCTGTAAGATGCTTCTGCACACCTGTATCCAACCTCTACTCTCTGTAGCAATCCTTCTGCACCCGAGTCTCCAACCTCTGCTCTCTGTAACAGGACTTTTCCACCCTAGTCTATAACCTCTGCTCTCTACAACAGTTCTTCTGCACACTAGTTACGAACATCTGCTCTCTGCAACAGTCCTTCTGCACCTCAGTATTAAAACTCTGCTCTCTGCAACGACCCTTCTGCACTCCAGTCTTCAACCTCTTCTCTCTGCAACGATCCTTCTGTACCCCAGTCTCCAACCTCTGCTCTCTGCAATGATCCTACTGCACCCCAGTCTTCAACCTCTGATCTTTGCAACAGTCCTTTTTCACCAAAGTCTCAAACCTCTGCTCTCTGCAACAGTCTTTCTGCACCCCAGTCTCCAAACTCTACTCTCTGTAACAATCCTTCTGCACCTCAGTCTCCAAACTCTGTTCTCTGCAATGGTCCTTCTGCACCTCAGTCTCCAACCTCTACTCTCTGTAACAGTCCTTCTGCACTTCACTCTCAAAACTATGCTCTCTGTAGGATCCTTCTAAAACCCTGTCTCAAACCTCTGCTCTTTGTATCTATTATTCTGCACCTCAGTCTCCAACCTCTGCACTCTGTTACAATTTTACTATACCTCAGTCTTTAAACTCTGGTCTCTGTTACGGTCCTTCTGCACCCCAATTTCCAACCACTTTTTTCTGTAACACTTCTTCTGCACCTCAGTCTCCAAACTGAGCTCTCTGTGACATTCCTTTTACACCCCAGTCTCCAACCTCTGCTCTCTGTAACAGTTTTTGATACTGCAGTCTCCAAACTCTGGTCTCTGTAACGGTCCTTCTGCACCCCAATTTCCAACCTCTGCTTTTTGTAACAGTCCTTCTGAACATCAGTCTCCAAACTCTGCTCTATCTAACAGTACTTCTACACCTCAGTCTCAAACCTCTGCTCTGTGTAACAGTCCTTCTGCACCTCAGTCTGACACCTCTCCTCTCTGCATGGTCCTTCTGCACCTCAGTCTCCAACCACTGCTCTCTGTAACAGTCCACCTGCACCTCAGTCTCCAACCTCTTCTCTCCATAAGGTCCTTCAGCAACCCAGTCTCCAAACTCTGCTCTCTATAACAGTCCTTCTGCACCCCAGTCTCCAACCTTTCCTCTCTGTAACAGGCCTTCTGGACGCCAGTCTCCCAACTCTGCTCTCTGTAGCAGGCCTTATGCACCCCAGTCTCCATAATGTGCTCTCTGCAACAATCCTTCTGCACCCCAATCTCCAACCTCTGATATCTGCAACAGTCCATATGCACCTCAGTCTCCAAATTCTGCTCTCTGTAAGATGCTTCTGCACACCTGTATCCAACCTCTGCTCTCTGTAGCAGTCCTTCTGCACCCGAGTCTCCAACCTCTGCTCTCTGTAACAGGACTTTTCCACCCTAGTCTAAAACCTCTGCTCTCTACAACAGTCCTTCTGCAAACTAGTTACCAACATCTGCTCTCTGCAACAGTTCTTCTGCACCTCAGTCTTAAAACTCGGCTCTCTGCAACGACCCTTCTGCACCCTAGTCTCCTACCTCGGCTCTCTGTAACAGTCCTTCTGCACCTCAGTCTCCCATCTCTGCTCTCTATAAGATCCTTCTGCAACCAAGTCTTTAAACTCTGCACATTGTACCTGTCCTTCTGCAAAACAGTCTCCTACTTCTGCTCTCTGTAACAGGACTTTTGCAACCCAGTCTCCAAACTCTACTCTTTGTAACAGGCTTTCTGTACCCCAGTCTCCAACCTCTTCTCTGTGAAACGATTCTTCTCCACCCCAGTCATCAACATCAGCTGTCTGCAACAGTCGTTTTGAACCCCAGTCTCCAAACTCTGCTCTTTGTAAGATCCATCTGAACCCCAGTCTCCAACCTATGCTCTCTGTAACAGTCCTTCTACACCCAAATCTCCAAAGTCTGCTCTCTGTAACATTCTTTCTGCACCTCGGTCTCCAACCTCTGCTCTATGTAACAGTCTTTCTGCACCACAGTCTCTAAAATATGCTCTCTGCAACATTCCTTGTGCACCCCAGTTTTCAAAATCTGCTCTCTTCAAAAGTCCTTCTGCACCCCAGTCTCCAAACTCTGCTCTCTGCAACGAACCTTCTGGACCCCAGTCTCCAACGTCTGATCTCTGCAACAGTCCTTCTGCAATACAGTCTCCAACCTCTGCTCTCTGTAAGATCTTTCTGCACTCCAGTTTTCAAACTCTGCTCTCTGTAAAATTTCTTCTACACCCCAGTCTCAAACCGCTGTCCTCTGCAACAGTCCTTCTGCTCCCAGTCTCTGAGATCTGCTCTCTGTCACAGATCTTATGTACCGCAGTTTCCAAACTCTCCTCTCTGTAAAGGTCCTTCTGCGACCCAGTCTCCAACCTCTGCTTTTTGAATCAGTCCTTCTGAACCCAAGTCTCCAACCTCTGCTCTTTGTATCTATTCTTCTGCACCTCAGTCTACAACCTGTGCTTTCTGTAACAGTCTTTCTGCACCCCAGTCTCCAACCTCTGCTCTCTGTAACAGTCCTTCTATACCGCAGTCTCCAACCTCTGCTCTCTGTAACGGTCCTTCTGCACCCCAATTTCCAACCTCTGCTTTCTGTAACAGTCCTTCTGCACGTCAGTCTCTAAACTCTGCTCTCTGTAACAGTCCTTCTACATCTCAGTCTGAAACCTCTGTTCTCCATGATTCTTCTGCACCCCAGTCTACAACCATTGCTCTCTGTAACAGTCCACCTGCACCTCAGTCTCCAACATCTTCTCTCTGTAAGTTCTTTCAGCAAACCAGTCTCCAAACACTACTCTCTGTAACAGTTTTTCTGCACGCCAGTCTCCAACCTCTCCTCTCTGTAACAGGCCTTCTGCACTCCAGTCTCGAAACTCTACTTTCTAGAGCAGGCCTTCTGCACGCCAGTCTCCATACTCTGCTCTCTATAACAGGCTTTCTGCACCCAAGTCTCCAAACTCTGCTCTCTGCAATGATTCTTCTGCATCCCAGTCTCCAACCTCTTCTTTCTGCAATGATCCTAATGAACCCCAGTCTCCAAAATCTGATCTCTGCAACAGTCCTTCTGCACCCCAGTCTACAATCTCTGTTCTATGTAACAGGACTTCTGCACCTCAGTCTCCAACCTCTGCTCTCTGCAAAAGTCCTCCTGCACCCCAGTCTCTAAATTCTGCTCTCTGCAACAGTCCTTCTGTACTTCATTCTCCAAACTCTACTCTCTGTAACATTCTTTCTGCACCCAATACTCGAGTCTCTGCTTTCTGTATCAGTCCTTCTGCAGCCCAGTCTCTAACTTCTGCTCTAAGTGTCCTTCTGAACCTTAATCTCCAAACTCTGCTCTCAGCAACAGTCCTTCTGCACCCCAGTCTCCAAACTCTGCTCTCTGAAACAATCCTTCTGCACCTCAGTCTGCAAACTCTGTTCTCTGCAACGGTCCTTCTTCACCCCGGTCTTCAACATCTGCTCTCTGCAACAGTCCTTCTGCACCACAGTCTGATAACTCTGCTGTCTGAAACGAACCTCCTGCACCCCAGTCTCCTACCTCTTCTGTCTGTTACAATCTTTCTGCACCTCAGTCTCCATCATCTTCTCTCTGTAATATCCATCTGAAACCCAGTCTCCAACATCTGCTCTCTGTAACAGTCTTTCTGCACCTCAGTCTCCAACCTCTGCTCTCTGCAAAAGCCTTATGCACCCCAGTCTGCAAACTATGCTCTCTGCAACGATCTTTCTGGACCACAGTCTCCAACGTCTGCTCTCTGCAACAGTCCTTCTGCACCACAGTCTCCAAACTCTGCTCTCTGTAAGATCTTTCTGCACTCCAGTTTCCAAACTCTGCTCTTTCTAACATTCCTTCTCCACTATAGTAGCCAAACTCTGCTTTCTGCAAAGGTCCTGCGGCACTCCAGTCTCCAAACTCTGTCCTCTGCAACAGTCCTTCTGCTCCCCAGTCTTCATTATCTGCTCTCTGTAACAGTCCTTCTGTACCGCATTCACCAAACTCTTCTCTCTTTAACGGTCCTTCTGCACCCCAGTCTCCAACCTCTGCTTTCTGTATCAGTCCTTCTGAACCCCAGTCTCCAACCTCTGCTCTCTGTGTCTATCCTTCTTCACCTCAGTCTCCAACCTGTGCTTTCCATAACAGTCCTTCTGCATCCAAGACTCCCAACTCTGCTCTCTGTAAAAGTCCTTCTATACCGTAGTCTCCAAATTCTGCTCTCTGTAACGGTCCTTCTGCACCCCAATTTCCAAACTCTGCTTTCTGTAACAGTCTTTCTGCACCTCAGTCTCCAAACTCTGCTCTTCGTAACAGTACTTCTACACCTCAATCTCCAACCTCTGCAATCTGTAACAGTACTTCTGCACCTCAGTCTGAAACCTCTCCTCTCCACGATCCTTCTGCACCCCAGTCTCCAACCACTGCTCTTTGTAACAGTCCAACTGCACCTTAGTCTCCAAACTCTGCTCTCTGTAATTTTCTTCAGCAACCCTTTTTTCAAAATCTGCTCTCTGTACCAGTCGTTGTGCACCACAGTCTCCAAACTCTCCTCTCTGTAACAGGCCTTCTGCACGCCAGTCTCCAAATCTGCTCTCTTTAGCAGGCCTTCTGAACGCAAGTCTCCAACCTCTTCTCTCTGCAACGATTCTTCTGCACCCCAGTCTTAAACCTCTGCTCTCTGCAATGATCCTAATTCACCCCAGTCTCCAACCTCTGATCTCTACAACAGTCCTTCTGCACCTCAGTCTCCATATTCTGCTCTCTGTAAGATATTTGTGCACCGCTGTCTCCAACCTCTTCTCTCTGTAACAGTCCTTCTTCACGCTCTGCTTTCTGTATCAGTCCTTCTGAAGCCCAGTCTCTAACCTCTACTCTCTGTGTCTATCCTTCTTCACCTCAGTCTCCAACCTGTGCTTTCTGTAACAGTCCTTCTGCACCCAAGTCTCCCACCTCTGCTCTCTGTAACATTCCATCTATACCGTTGTTTCCAAAATCTGCTCTCTGTAACGGTCCTTCTGCACCCCAATTTCCAAACTCTGCTTTCTGTAACAGTTTTTCTGCACCTCAGTCTCCAAACTCTGCTCTCCGTAACAGTCCTTCTACACCTCAATCTCCAACCTCTGCTCTCTGTAATAGTACTTCTACACCTCAGTCTGAAACCTCTCCTCTCCATGATTGTTCTGCACCCCAGTCTCCAACCACTGCTCTCTGTAATAGTCCACCTGCACCTTAGTCTCCAACCTCTGCTCTCTGTAAAATTCTTCAGCAACACTTTCTTCAAAATCTGCTCTCTGTACTAGTCCTTCTGCACCCCAGTCTCCAACCTCTCCTCTCTGTAACAGGCCTTCTGCATGCCAGTCTCCAAATCTGCTCTCTTTAGCAGGCCTTCTGCACGCAAGTCTCCAACCGCTGCTCTCTGCAACGATCCTTCTGCACCCCAGTCTTTAACGTCTGCTCTCTGCAATGATCCTACTGCACCCCAGTCTCCAACCTCTGCTCTCCGCAACAGATGTTCTGCACCCCAGTCTTTAAACTCTGCTGTCTCCAACAGTCCTTCGGCACCCTAGTTACCAACATCAGCGCTCTTCTGTAGTCCTTCTCCACCCCAGTCTCCAACCTCTGCTCTCTGTAACAGTCCTCCTGTACTGCAGAATCCAACCTCTGCTCTCTGTATCGGTCTTTCTGCACCCCAGACTCCATCTCTGCTTTCTGTATTAGTCCTCCTGCAACCCAGTCTCCCACCTCTGCTCTCTATAACAGTCCTTCTGCACCCCAGTCTCCAAACTCTGTTCTCTGCAACTTTACTTCTGCACCTCAGTATCCAACATCTACTCTTTGTAACAGTCTTTCTGCACCTGATTCTTCAACCTCTGCTCTCTGTAGGATTTTTTTCCAACCCAGTCTCCAAACTCTGCTCTATGTAACAGTCCTTCTGCACACCAGTCTCCAACCTCTACTCTCTGCACCGATCCTTATTCAACCCAGTCTCCAAACTCTTCTCTCTGCAACAGTCCTTCTGCACACCAGTCTCCAACATCTGCTCTCTGCAACAGTCCTTCAGCAACTCAGTCTAAAAACTCTTCTCTCTGCAACGATCTTTCTGCACCTCAGTCTCCTACCTCTGCTCTCTGTAAGACCCTTCTGAAACCCAGTCTCCAAACTCTGCTCTCTGTAACAGTCCTTCTGCAACTAACTCTCGAAACTCTGTTCTCTGTATCAGTCCATCTGCACCTCAGTCTCTAAAATCTGCTCTCTTACACGATTCTTCTGGACCCCAGTCTCCAACTTCTGCTCTGTGCAACAGTCCTTCTCTACCACAATTTCCAACCTCTGCTCTCTGTAAGATCCTTCTGCACTCCAGTTACTAAACTCTGCTCTCTGTAACATTTTTTGAATAGTTTTCTACCTCTGCTCTCGGTAACAGGAATTTTACAACCCAGTCTCAAACCTCTGCTCTCCTTAACAGGCCTTCAGAACCCCAGTCTCCAACCACTTCTCTCTGCAATGATTTTTCTTCACCCCAGTATCCAACCTCTGCTCTCCGCAACATTCCTTCACCCTAGTAACCAAACTCTGCCCTCTCTAAAATCCTTATGCACTACAGTCTCCAACCTCTTCTCTCTGAAATGATTCTTTTCCATCCCAGTCTCCAATATCTGCTCTCTGCAACAGTCCTTTTGCAACGCAGTCTCTAAACTCTGCTCTCTGTAAGATCCATCTGAACCCCAGTCTCCAACCTCTACTCTCTGTAACAGTCTTTCTCCACACAAGTCTCCAAACTCTGCTCTCTGTAAATGTCCTTCTGCACCTCACTCTCGAAACTCTGCTCTCTGTATCAGTCCATCTGCACCTCAGTCTCTAAAATCTGCTCTCTGCAACGATCCTTCTGGACCCCAGTCTCCAACTTCTGCTCTGTGCAACAGTCCTTCTGTACCACAGTTTCCAACCTCTGCTCTCTGTAAGATCCTTCTGCACTCCAGTTTCCAAACTCTGCTCTCTGTAACATTCATTCTCCACCCAAGTCTCCAACTCCTGTCTTCTGCAACAGTCCTTCTGCAATCTTCTCTGTGTAACAGTCCTTCTGTACTGCAGTCTCCAACCTCTGCTCTCTGTAACCGTCCTTCTACACCCCAATTTCCAACCTCTGCTTTCTGTAACAGTTCTTCTGCACCTCAGTCTCCAAACTCTGTTCTCTGTAACACTTCTTCTACACCTCAGTCTCCAACGTCTGCTCTCTTTAACAGTCCTTCTGCACCCCAGTCTCCAACTTCTGCTATTGGTAACAGTTCTATACCGCAGTCTTCAACCTCTGCTCTCTTTAATGATCCTTCTGCATCCCAGTTTCCAAACTCTGCTTTCTATAACAGTCCTTCTGCACCTGAATCTCCAATCTCTAGTCTCTGTAACAGTCCTTCTACCCCCCAGTCTTCAACTTCTGCTCTCTGCAACAGTAGTTCTGCACCCCAGTCTCCAACATATGCTCACTGAAACAGTCCTTCTTTACCTCAGTCTGAAAAGTCTACTGTCTGGAACGAACCTTCTGCACCCCAGGCTCCTACCTAAGCTCTCTTTCAGAGTCCATCTACACCTCAGTCTCCAACCTCTGATCTCTTTAACAGTCCTTCTTCACCTCAGTCTCTAAATTCTGCTCTCTGTAAGATCCTTCTGCACCGCTGTCTTTAAACTCTGCTCTCTGTAACAGTCTTTTTGCACCCCAGTCTCCAACCTCTGCTCTTCGCAAAAGTTCTTCTGCACCCCAGTCTCTAAACTCTGCTCTCTGCAACAGTCATTCAGCACCCCAGTTATCAACATCAGCTCTCTTTTACATTCCTTCTGCACCCCAGTCTCCAACCTCTGCTCCCTGTAACAGTCCTCCTGTACTGCAGAATCCAAACTCTGCTCTCTGTATCGGTCTTTCTGCACCCCAGACTCCAATCTCTGCTTTCTGTATCAGTCCTCCTACACCCGAGTCTTCAACCTCTGCTCGATTTAACAGTCCTTCTGCACCCTAGTCTCCAAAATCCGCTATCTGCAACACCCCTTCTGAACCCCAGTCTCCAACCTCTGCTCTCAGTACCAATCCTTCTGCACCTCAGTCTCCAAACTCTGTACTCTGCAACATTACTTCTGCACCTCAGTCTTCAACATCTACTCTCTGTATCAGTCTTTCTGCACCTGATTCTTCAAACTATGCTCTTTGTAGGATCCTTCTTCAACCCAGTCTCCAATCTCTGCTCTCTTCAACAGTCCTTCTGCACACCAGTCTCCAACCTCTGCTCTCTGTAACCATCCTTCTGCACCCCAGTCACCAAACTTTGCTCTCTCCAAGGATCCTTCTACACCTCACTCTCCAACCTCTGCTCTCTGCAAGGATTCTTATGCACCACAATCTCCACCCTCTGCTCTCTGCAACAGTCCTTCTGCTCACCAGTCTCCAACATCTGCTCTCTGAAACAGTCCTTCAGCAACTAAGTCTAAAAACTCTGCTCTCTGCAACGATCCTTCTGCACCTCAGTCTCCTACCTCTGCTCTCTGTAAGACCCTTCTGAAACCCAGTCTCCAAACTCTGCTCTCTGTAACAGTCCTTCTGCAGAATAGTTTCCAACTTCTGCTCTCTGTAACAGGAATTTTGCAACCCAGTCTCGAACCTCTGCTCTCTGTAACAGGCCATCAGAACCCCAGTCTCCAACCTCTTCTCCCTGTAATGATTTTTCTCCACCCAAGTCTCCAACCTCTGCCTTCGGCAACAGTCTTTCTGCACCCTACTCACCAACCTCTGCTCTCTGTAAGATCCTTATGCACTCTAGTCTCCAACTCTTCTCTCTGCAACGATTCTTTTCCATCCCAATCTCCAACATCTGCTCTCTGCAACTGTCCTTTTGCACCCCAGTCTCCAAACTCTGCTCTCTGTAAGATCCATCTGAACCCCAGTCTCCAACCTCTGCTCTCTGTAACAGTTCTTCTGCACACCAGTCTCCAAACTCTGCTCTCTGTAACAGTCCATCTGCACCTCAGTCTCTAAAATCTGCTCTCTGCCACGATCCTTCTGGACCCCAGTCTCCTACTTCTGCTCTCTGCAACAGTCCTCCTGCACCCCAGTCTCCAAACTCTGCTCTCTGTAACGATCCTTCTGCACTCCAGTCTCGAACCTCTGCTCTCTTCAACGATCCTTCTGTACATAAGTCTCCAACCTCTTCTCTCTGCAACGATCCTTCTCCACCCCAGTCTCAAACTGAGGTACAGTTTTTCTGTACCTCAGTCTGAAAACTCCCCTCTCTGTAATCCTCCATCTGCAACCCAGTCTCCAACATATGCTCTCTGTAACAGTCCTTCTGTACCTCAATCTCCTATCTCTGCTCTATGCAAGAGTCCTTCTGCACACAAGTCTCTAACATCTGCTCTCTTAAACAGTCCTTCTACACCCCAGTCTCCAAACTCTGCTCTATGCAACAGTCCTTCTAAACCCAGTCTTTATACTCTCATCGCCCCAACAATCCTTCTGCACCCCAGTCTTTAAACTCTGTTAACTACATCAGTTCTTCTGCACCCCAGTCTCTAACCTCTGCTCTCTGTAACCATCCTTCTGCAACTCAGTCTGAAACCTATGCTCCCTGCAACAATCCTTCTGCACCCCAGTCTCCATCCTCTGCTCTCTACAACAGTCCATTTGTACCAAAATCACTAACACCTGCTCTCTGCAACAGTCATTATCCACGCCAGTCTCCAAACTTTGCTCTCTGTAACAGTCTTTCTGTATTGAATTCTACAACCTCTGCTCTCTGTAATAAACTTCTGCACCCGAGTCTCTAACCTCTGCTTTCTGTGTCAGTCCGTCTGCACCCCAGTCTCCAAACTCTGCTTTGTTCAACTGTCCTTCTGCACTTTAGTCTCCAACCTCTGCTCTCTGCTACAGTCTTTCTCGACCCCAATCTCCAACCTCTACTCTCTGCAACAGTCCTTCTACATCCCAGTCTAAAACCTCTGCTCTCTGCAACAGTCCTTCTGCACCCCAGTCTCCAATATCTGCTCTTTGTAACAATGCTTCTGCACCTCAGTCTTCAACCTCTGCACTCTGCAAATATCCTTATGCATCCCAGACTGAAACTTCTGCTAGCTGCAACAGTCCTTGTGAACCCGAGATTTCAACATCTGCCTGCTGCAACAGTTTTTCTGTACCTCAGTCTGAAAACTCTGCTTTCTGCAATAATCCATCTGTGCCCCAGTCTCAAAACTCTGTTCTCTGTAACAGTCCTTCTGTAACTCAGTCTCCAATCACTGCTCTCTGAAACAGTCCTTCTACACCCAAGTCTCCATACTCTGATCGCCCCAATGGAACTTCTGTACCCCAGTCTCCAAACTCTGTTCTCTACATCGGTTCTTCTGCAACGCAGACTCCAACCTCTGCTTTCTGTAACATTCCTTCTGTACCACAGTGTCCAACCTCTGTTCTCTGTAAGGGTCCTTATGCACCCCAGTATTCAACCTATGCTTTCTGTGTCAGTCGTTTGAACCACAATCTTCAAACTCTGCCCTCTATAACCGTCTTTCTGCAACAAAGTCTGCAACTTCTGCTCTCTGCAACAGTCTTTCTGAACTCCAGTCTCCAAACATTTCTCTCTGTAACAGTCCTTCTGTACTGCATTCTCTAACCTCTGCTCTCTGTAAGGGTACTTCTTCACCCCAATTTCCAACCGCAGCTTTCTGTTTCAGTCCTTCTGCACCCCAGTCTCCAAACTCTGCTCTGAGTAACTGTCCTTCTGCACCTTAGTCTCCAACCTCTGCTGTCTGCTAAAGTGCTTCTGCACCCCAATCTCTGACCTCTACTCTCTGCAACAGTCCTTGTACATCCCAGTATAAAACCTCGGCTCTCTGCATCAGTCCTTCTGCACCCCTGTCTCAAACCTCTGCTCTCTGTAACAATCCTTCTGCACCTCAGTCTCCAATTTCTACTCTCTGTAACAGTGGTTCTGCACCTCAGTCTCCATTCTCTGCTCTCTGTAAGATCCTTCTGCAACCCAGTCTTCCAACTCTGCTCTCTGTAACAGTCCTTCATCACCCCAGTCTCCAAATTGTGCTCTCTGTAACAGTCCTTCATCACCCCAGTCTTCAACCTCTGCTCTCTGTATCAGTCCATCTGCACCCCAGTCTCCAACCTTTGCTCGCTGGAACAGTCCTTGTGCAACCCAGTCTACAACATCTGCTCTCTGCAACATTTCTTCTGTACCTCAGTCTAAATACTTTGCTGTCTGAAATAATCCTTCTGCACCCCAGTCTCCAACCTGTGCTCTCTGTAACAGTCGTTCTGCACCTCAGTCTCCAACCTCTGCTTTCAGCAGCACTACTTCTGCATCTCAGTCTCCAACCTCTGCTCTCTGCAACATTCCTTCTGCTTCCCAGTATCAAACCTGTGCTCTCTGTAAAAGTACGTCTGCACCCCAGTCTCCAACCTCTGCATTTTGTAATGATCCTTCTGCACCTCAAACTCTAACCTCCACTCTCTGAAACAGTCCTTCTGCACCTCAGTCTCCAAACTCTGCTTTCTGCAAGAGTCCTTCTCCAACCCAGTCTACAACCTCTGCTTTCTTCAACGGTCCTGCTGCAACCCAGTCTCCAACATCTGTTCTCTGCATCAGTCCTTCTACTCCCCAGTCTCCAACCTCTGGTCTCTGAAACAGTCTTTCTGTACCGCAGTCTCCAACCTCTGTTCTCTGTAATGGTCCTTCTGCACCCCAGTCTCAAACCTCTTCTTTCTGTATAAGTCTTTCTGAACAACGGTTTCCAACCTCTGCTCTCTGTAACAGTCCTTCTGCAGCTCTGTCTCCAACCTCTGAACTCTGCAACCTTACTTCTGCACCCCATTCTCTAACATCTGCTCTCTGTAACAGTCCTTCTTAACCCCATTCTCCAAACTCTGCTATCTGCAACAGTCCTTCTGCACCCCAGACTCAAACCTCTGCTCTCTGTTACAGTCCTTCTGCACCTCAGTCTCCAACCTCTGCTCTCTGTAGGATCCTTCTGCAACCCAGTCACCATACTCTGCCCTGTGTAACAGTCGTTCTGCATCCCTTCACCAAACTCTGATCTCTGTAACAGGCCTTCAGCACCGCAGTCTTTAACCTTTGTTCTCTGTAACAGTCCTTCTGCACCCCAGTCTTAAACCTCTGCTCTCTACAAAGATCTTTCTGCACCACAGTCTCCAACATCTGTAATCTCCAACAGTCCTTCTGCACCTCAGTCTGAAAACTCGGTTCTCTGCAACGATCCTTCTGCACCCCAGTCACCAAACTCTGCTCTCTCTAACAGTCCTGTACCACCTCAGTCTCCAAACTCTGCCCTCTGTAAGATCCTTCTGCAACCCTGTCTCCAAACTCTGCTCTCTGTAACAGTAATTCTGCAACCCAGTCTCCAACCTCTGCTCTCTGTCACAGTCTTTCTAAACCCCAGTTTCCAATATCTGCTCTCTGCAACAGTCCTTCTGCACCCCAGTATACAACTTCTGTTCTCAGTAACAATCCTTCTGCACCTCAGTTTTCAAACACTGACCTCTGCAATGGTCCTACTGTACCCCAGTCTATAGCCTCTGTTCTCTGCAATGATCCTTATGCACCCCAGTCTCAAACCTCTGCTCTCTGCAACAGTCCTTCTGTACATCAGTCTGAAAACTCTGCTCTCTGCAAGAATCCTTTTGCACCACAGTCTCTAAACTCTGCAACTCAGTCTCCAACGTCTGCTCTCTGTAACAGTCTTTCTGAACCCCAGTCTTCATCCTCTGCAATCTGTAAGATCCTTCTACACCCCAGTTTCCTAACTCTGCTCTCTGTATAATTCCTTTTTCACCCCAGTGTCCAACCTCTGCTCTCTGCAACAGTCATTGTGCACGACAGTCTCCAACCTCTGTTCTCCGCAACAGTCCTTCTTCACCCCAGTCTCCAAACTCTGCTCTGGATATCATTTTTCTGCACCTCAGTCTCCAAACTCTGTTTTATGTAAGATCTTTCTGCAACCCAGTCTCCAAACTCTGCTCACTATAACAGTTCTTCTGCACCCCAGTCTCAAACCTCTGCTCTTTGCAACATTTTGTCTGCACCGCAGTCTCCAACCTCTTCTCTCTGAAAGATCCTTCTGCACCCCAGTCTCCTACTTCTGATCTCCATAACAGTTTTTTTTCACCCCAGTCTGACACCTCTGCTCACTATAACAATCCTTGTGCACCTCAGTCTCCAACATCTTCTCTCTGCAACGGTCCTTCTGCACCCATTCTCAAAACTCTGTTGTCTGCAAGAGTCGTTCAGCATGTCAGTCTCCAAACTCTACTCCCTGCAAAATCCTTCTGCACCCCAGTCTCCAACCATGGCTCTCAGTAACATTTCTTCTGCACCTCAGTCTCCAATCTCTGCTCTGTGTAACAGTCCTTCTGCACCCCAATCTCCAAAATCTGATCTGTGTATCAGTCCTTTTTCACCCCAGTTTCCTACCTCTTCTTCCTGCAAAAATCCTTCTGCACCCCAGTCTCCAACTTCAGCTCTCTGCAACAGTTCTTCTGCACCCCAGTCTTTTACATCTACTCTCTGAAACAGTCCTTCTGCGTTTCATTCTCCAACCTCTGCACTCTGCAACAGTCCTTCTGTACTGCAGTCTCTAACCTCTTCTCTTTGTAAGGTTCATTCTGGACCCAAGTCTCCAACCTCTGCTTTCTGTATCAGTCCTTCTGCACCCAAGTCTCCAAACTCTACTCTGTGTAACTGTCCTTCTGCATCTCAGTCTTTAACATCTGCTCTCTATAACAGTCCTTCTGCACCCAAGTCTTCAACCTCTGCTCTCAGCCCTTCTGTACCCAGGCTCCCACCTCTGCTCTCTGTAACAGCCTTCTGCACCCCTGCTGCAAACTCTGCTATCTTTAACAGTCTTTCTACATCTCAGTCTTCTGCACAACTGTACTCTGAAACAGTTCCTCTCCCACTCCAGTCTCCAACCTCTGTTCTCTGTAACAGTCCTCCTGTATTGAAGTCTCAAAACTCTGCTGTCTGTAATGGTCCTTTTAAACCTCAGTCCCCAACCTCTGCTTTACGTATCAATCCTTCTGCACCCCAGTCTCCAACCTCTGCAATCTGCAACAGTCGTTCTGAACCTCAGTCTCCAAATTCTACTCTCTGCAAAAAGCCTTCTGCACCCATGTCTCAAACACCTGCTCCCTGCAAAAGTCCTTCTTTACCCCAGTTTCCAACCTCTGCTATCTCCAACAGTCCTCTGCACCACAGTCTCCAAACTTCTCCAGTCTTCAACCTCTGCTGTGTGTAACAGTTTCTCTGCAACCCAGTTTCCAATCACTGCTCTCTGCAACGATCCTTCTGCATCCCAGTCTCTAACATCTGCTCTCTGCAACCATCCTTCTGCACCCAAGTCTTCAACCTCTGCTCTCTGCAACGATCCTTCTGCACACCAGTCTTTAACCTCTGCTCTCTGCAATAATCCTACTGCTCCCCAGTCGCCAACCTCTGCTCTTTGTAACAATCCTTCTGCACCACAGTCTCCAAACTCTGCTCTATGTAATATTCCTCTGAAACCCAGTCTCCAAACTCTGCTCTCTGTAACAGCCCTTCTGTACCCAGTTTCCAACCTCTACTCTCTGTAACAGCTTTCTGCACCCCAGTCTCCAAACTCTGCTCTCTGACTCAGTCCTTCTGCACCCCAGTCTCCAAACTCTGCTCTCTTTAACAGTCTTTCTGCATCTCAGTCTCCTACCTCTACTCTCTGCAACAGTTCTGCACACCAGTCTCCAACGTCTTCACTCTGAAACAGTTCTTCTCCTCTCCAGTCTCCAAACTTTGCTCTCTGTAACAGTCCTTTTGTATTGCAGTCTCCAAACACTGCTGTCTGTAATAGTCCTTCTGCACCTCAGTCCCCAACCTCTGCTTTCTGTATCAGTCCTTCTGCATCCTAGTCTCCAAACTCTGCTATCTGCAACAGTCTTCTACTCCTCAATCTTCAAATTCTACTCTCTGCAAAAGTCCTTCTCCACCCATATCTGCAACACCTGCTCCCTGCAACAGTCTTTCTTCACCCCAGTTTCCAACCTCTGCTATCTGCAACAGTCCTTCTGCACAGCAGTCTCCAAACTCTGCTCTCTGTAACAGACCTTCTGCACCTCAGTCTCAAAATTCTGCTCTCTGCAACAGTCCTTCTGCACCCAAGTCTCCATCCTCTGCTCTCTTTAACGGTCCTTCTGCACCCCAGGCTCCCACCTCAGCTTTCTGTATAATTCTTAAAAACAATCTCCAACGTCTTCTCTGTGTAACAGTCCTTCTGCATCTCAGTCTCCAAACTCTGGTCTCTGCAACAGTCCTTCTGCACCCCAGTCTCCAACCTCTGCTTTCTGCAACATTCCTTCTGAACCCCAGGCTTTAACCTGTTCTCTCTTTAACACTACTTCTGCACCCCAGTCTCTCACCTGTGCTCTCTGTAACGATCCTTCTGCAGCCCAGTCTTTACCTCTGCTCTCTGCATTGATTCTTCTGCAACTCTGTCTCCAACTTCTGCTGTCTTCAAAGATCCTTCTGCACCTCACTCTTCAAACTCTGCTCTCTGTAACAGTTTTTCTGCACCTCAGTCTCCAACCTCTGCTCTCTGCAACCGTCCTTCTGCACCCCTGCCTCCAACCTCTGCTCTCTGCAACGATCCTTCTGCACCCCAGTCTCCAAAGTCTCCTCTCCTTAACACTCCTTCTGCACCCCAGTCTCCAACCTCTGTTCTCTGTAAGGTCCTTCTGCACCACAGTTTCCAAACTCTGCTCTCTGTAACATTCTTCTCCAACCCAGTCTCCAACCTCTGCTTTCTTTAACGTTCCTGCTGCAACCCAGTCTCCAAACTCTGTTCTCTGAAACAGTCCTTCTGATTTCCAATTTCCAATCTCTGCTCTCTGTAACAGTCTTTTTTTTACCGCAGTCTCCAACTTCTGCACTCTGTAATGGTCCTTCTGCACCCTAGTCTCCAACCTCTGCTTTCTGTATCAGTCTGTCTGCACCAAAGTCTCCAAACTCTGCTCTCTGTTACACTCCTTCTGTACCTCAGTCTCCAAACTCTGATTTCTGGAAAATCCTTCTGCAACAAAGTCTCAAAACTCTGATCTCTGTAATAGTCTTTCTGCACACCAATCTCTAAACTATGCTCTCTGCAACAGTCATTCTGAACCCCAGTCTCCAACATCTGCTCTCTGCAACAGTCCTTCTTCACCTCAGTCTGAAAACTCTGCTCTCTGCAACGATCCTTGTGCACCCCAGTCTCCAAACTCTGATTTCTGTAACAGTCCTTCTGCACGTCAGTCTCCAACTTCTTCTCTCAGCAACAGTTCTTCTGCAACCCAGTCTTTAACATCTACTCTCTGAAACAGTCCTTCTACACCCCTGTCAAAATGCAGGAGAATGAGACCTAAACTATCACTCACCCTGCCAAAAATAAACTCAAAATGCATTAAAGACTCAGGCTCTAGACCAGAAATTATGCAGTTTCTAGGAAAAACAAAGTCAATACTCCAACCTACAGGCAGAGGCAATGACTTTCTCAATAGGATGCCAAAGCTCAGGAGATAACACCAAAAGTAAGCTAATAGAATGGCATCAAATTAAGAAGGTTCTGCACAACAATGGAGACAATAAGAATATGAAGAGAGAACCTAGGGAAAGGGAGAAAATCTTTATGAGGGACTCTTCTAAAAGAGGTTGAATATTCAGAATATTAATAAAGAACTCAAAAAACTTAACATCAAACCCACAATTATTAAATAACCCAATTATCAAATAACCCAATTACCAAATGGGAAACTAAATGAACTAAACAGACATGTCTTAGAAGAAAATATGTGAGTGGCCAACAAATACATGAAAATACTTGCAAGTCAAGACTACCCTGAGATATCATCTCACTTCAGTGACAAAGGCAACCACCAAGAATACAAACAGAAATGTGTGTGACAATGAGAGAATTGGAGAGAAAGGAGCACTCTCACCTGTTGGTGGGCATGTAAATCAGCACAACCACCACAGAAATCTGGATGGAGGCTCCTCAGGAGTAGGCATGGACTACCCTGCAACCCAGCTCTACCTCTGCTTGGTATTTATCACAGCAGACTGAAGTCATCATACTATAATGACACATACATGCCCATGAACCAGCCGAGGTGACATCAGTGGACGAATGGATAAAGAACATCTGGTATATGCACACTGGAATTTCATTCAGCCATAAAGAAGAACGAAATTATGTCATGCTGGAAGATGGATGGATATTCAGAACATTAAGGGAAATAAGCAACTCAGAAAGTTAAGGGCCATATGTTTTTTCTCTGTTAAAGCTATATGGGGAAAAGGAAGGAAATTTGGGAAGGGAGTCTCAGCATGAATGTTGAAGAAAGATCAGTAGAGTAAAGGCACCAGGGGAGGAGGTGAGGAAAAGGGAAATATTGGAATGATATTTTCCAAAGTTCACGGTTATTTTGTGTGCATGTTCAAATATGTTTCAGCAAATCCCACCATTATGGACCACTACAATGCACCAATGAAGTGTGAAAAGAAGAGTTTCACATTACATAGGGCAGGAACTATTCTAGGAGGGTGCCCATTTTTTCCCATCTATAAATACCACGATCATTTACCACTGTCAAAAATCTCTACAGATTCGAATGTTCTGATCACTGCTCGACCACATGGCCTCTTCTACTTCAGGGTCCCCTTATTCTCACTGAAATCAGGGAGCCCGTTTCAACGATGCCATCTGTTAATGTCTTCCCAGGCTGCCGAGGACAGCGGCTGCGGGTTTCACAAGGATCTGCTGCTGCCTTCTGAACGCATGTCCATGAGGCCTTGGCCAAGGCTGGTGCTCCAGGCCCTCCTCCAGATTCAGCTGTGAGGCCAGGGAAGGGGTCACATAACACGCCATCCAACACCATATTTATTTCTGATCACAATCTTCTCCAATATTCCAGGATCATATTGGCCATTGAACTTAAGCAAACACTGAGTCCAGATTTCAGTCCATCAACCAAAGAGAGTCTAATAGCAACTCCCCGTGGCTCAGGAAAATTCTTAGCCCTAACATTTCTGGTGATTACGTCCCTGTGACTGCATTCAAGATGATCCAGCAGTATGTCCAGACTTCTTTGGTTTAGAAGACTCAAACAATTTTTCTTATATATTCTTAAGGCTCCTATTAACAAAATACAGTAAAATATGTCCTTTTATTTTGGTGTGACCCTTATACTCTCCTGGACTATATTTTATACTCTTACCTGAGGCGTTCTAGGATCAGACCCCAATTAAGAGTCTGGTGACAATGTGGGATGATGGATGAGCATCTTAAAGACAATTGGGCTGGGGATGTGGCTGAAGCAGTAGTGCACTTGTCTGGCATGCGTATGGCACGGGTTCGATTCTCAGCACCACATACCAACAAAGATATTGTGTCCGCCGAGAACTAGAAAATGAATATTTAAAATTCTCTCTCTCTCTCTCTCTCTCTCTCTCTCTCTTTCTCTCTCTCTCCTCTCTCCTCTACTCTCCTCTCCTCTCTCACTCTCTTAAAAAAAAAGACAACTGCCCAGGTAGAGTCATCATAGGGTCTTCAATTTAGGGAAAGCTACTCTCCTTGGGGGATGTGGGCTGCTTCTGACAGAAAAGAGGGTTAATGAAGATTTCAGGTTTCAAGGTTCTAAGATTCCACTGGTATTTTGCCATTCCAATTAACAGGGTCTCAATCATTCTCCCTTTAATGTCGTTATTGACATAAGAAACACCTGAAGAAATTGTGGATTTATAATTTTATTTGTACTTATGCAATTTGGAGAATTAGAAGGTTTATTCTGATATTAACCTTTATCAGTTTTCAGAGAGAAAATATTTCTGATGATCTGAACCTGACTTGAAGGAGGAATATAATGCTTGAACCTATTATTTTCTTTGTGTAAGTCTCCCACTCCAGTCAGTAACAGCAGTCTCTAGTCATGTTGTAATGTTCATTCCCACCCTGAAGGTCGATGGTGTTATTCCAAAGCTCAATTTTCCATAGACATTTGATTTCAGGCCACGATAACATAAAGTCTCTGTTGGGTCATTGCACACCAGGAATTATCAGGTCTCCTTTCCCATGGGCTGTGACATCATCAACATATTCAATTCCCTCAGGTCAGACACCCAACCTACCTCCTCAGATCTGTCATCTAGAACCATCTCTGATGTAAACCACTATTGTGGTCAGTGCCACCGTGGTCAGGTAGAGATGAAGAACGACTCTTGATGTCTTAGGGTAGAGGAAGTTGACACAGAAAAAAAGTTATAAAATGGTTGGGAGATCTGGCAGAAAAAAGGAAAATAGGGCAGGTGACACCACCCCATATATGGAAACCCTAACTTCTCTGGAAAGAGACGCTCATTCCACGCTATTGTGATACACATTCAGGATCAGCTGTCTAGGAGCCTGCACACACAGCTCCTGGCACCAAGTAGATTAGTTCCTGCCTCCACAGGGCTGGTTTGCTGCTGCTGCTATGGGATCCAAAAGGACCCCCTTTCTTTTTTCTTTTTCTTCTTCTCTGCCTAGTGTTTGGCTGATCTTGACAGAACCTCCTAAAATGGAGGCCTGAAGGCAGAAGAGTGTGGGAAACGAGGTTCTCGTACTTTCTGTCTCTCTGGTGTGGGGAGAACACAGAAAGACAAAGATGGTGCTGAACACCAACACAAGGTTTCCGACACACTAGAACCTGAAAGTGGGAAAAGGGTGTTTGTGAAAAGAGAGGAGAGAAAGGAGTCTCAGAGATTTTAAAAGCGGGAGTTGGAGTTGAAGATCCAGACACAGACTCTCTAACCAGGTGCCTACAAGTCCCTTGGAAGTATCTTTTTTCAGATGACTGTATACTCCAGTTTGAAGATTGGTCTAGACTTTGATCGTGCAAAGGGATGCACACCCTCCAGCCAGCTTCCTCAGGGCACTCTGGACTTCATTGCTTCTCAGGCTGTCAATGACGAGGCTCAACAGGGGGCTCACCACACAGAGGAGCACAAAGACCAGGGTGTCCGTGTCCAGCCTTCTCTGGGCCTGTCATAGTGGAAGTTGGCTGTTCCATAATAGACCACCAAGACAGTGAGTGGGGATGAACAGGTGGAGAAGGCCTTCCTCCTGCCCTGGGCAGAGGGAATCTCCAGGATGGCCGCCATGATGAGTGCATAGGAGCCTGCAGTGGAGAGGCAGGAACTCAGGCCCATGGTGGCACTGACAACGTGGAGCGCAGACTCGTTGACAGAGGTGTCTGAGCAGGAGACCTTAAGGAGAAATGGGGTGTCACAGAATAAGTGGCTGAACTGGTCGGGCCCACACAGTGTGAGTGTGATGGCCAGCACCGTGTGTGTGAATAAATTCACCAGCCCACACAGCCAGGACCCAGTCACCAGGCCAACACAGACCTTCACACTCATGATGACTGGGTACTGAGGATGAAGGCAGGTGGCCACAAAGCAGTCATACTGGCCACACAGCCAGTAAGTAGCCTTCTGTTCCAGCACTTGTCACCAAGAAGAAGATCTGGGAAAGGCAGCCCTCATAAGAAATGGCCTTCTTCTCCCAGAAGAAGTTCACCAGCAGTACTGGGAGGGTGGTGGATGTGTAGCAGACGTCCAAGAAGCTCAAATTGCTGAGGAAAAAGTACATTGGAGTGTGGAGAGCAGGACTGACCCTGGTGGCCACTATTATGAGCATGTTTCCCAGGAGAGTGGTCAGGTAAATGACCAGAAAGAGCAGAAAGAACCAGCCCTGTAGGTTGTAGTGGTCGGAAAATCCCAAGATTATGAATTCAGTGACAAATGATTGATTGCTCATTTCCAATGGTATCATAGCTTCAAAACAGTGAAAAAGAGACCATGACGAGAATGGACTGAGAGCACCCCAAACAGGCTTGTTAATCTGCAGCAACATGGCAAATAATATTCTATACAGAGATGCCTGGACTCTGGAAAGAGACGTATAAGAGTGACTTTATAGAGAGAATAACTTCTCACAGACTTTTGAATGGGTGCTCTTTTGTAAGAATAAATGGAGACTTGGTCAAAATGCACAACCAGCTATCAACCCCTGTGTCTCATTGAATCTGCAGTATCTCCCTTTTAACACTGTGCTTCACTGTGATGAATTCTTTTTTGTATGTCTGTTATTTCAAGTAATAAGTTTTCATTGTGGAAAAATGAAGAAAATGCAAAAAGTTATTCAGAAGAATAGAACAGGTGACAAAATCAAAGCTCTCTTTGCATTCATCCCATTCTACCTCTATCTATCTTTAAACTATCCAAAGCAAAATTTACCAATATTGTTGTACTCTATTTAGTTGTTTGCCTTGTAATCTTAATTTCCTGACATGAAATTAAGTTAATATCTCCCTTTTTATTGAACATAGAAACCTTCCATTCCATTTACTATCATAAATATTGGAATAGAAGCTTTCATACATATGTATCTGTGATAATCTCTGACTATTTCTTAAAAGTAAAATTATAAGTCACCTGATTTTAAATACATTGATCTATTTTTTTCAGTAGAAACTTTTATTTTTTCAAGTTTTATAAGATACAAGAGAATCCAATAATTAAAAGAAATTAAGCACTTCAGCTGTTAAAAATGTTGATATAGCATCTGGCAAAGACGGCAAGCAGCGGTTTGCATTTTCAATTCAAATGCCTCGAAAGAAAATCAGAAAAAAATGTCTGTTCATAGCCCTGTGAAAGCATAGGAGCTGTGTCCTGCCTGACAGGGAGAATAATTTTAAAAGCTCCTGGAAGTGTTAACTGAACATAATGTCAAACTGTCAACAGCTACTTTGAAAAAATAAATTACCTCTAATACCCAAAAAAAAAAAAAAAAGATAGGACTCAATTTCAGTCATAGAAAAATAAAGAGAATTACATAATTTTGTAAGAAAAAAAAAGATACAAGAAATTTTGAAAAATGATATATACTTAGGTATTTTTCTTTTTTGTATTATAAGATTTACTTCACCAAACATTACATTTTCTGAAAAAAAAATGATTGATACAATTACTGATTTTCGATCATGTTACCCATGCTAATCCTTGATCCATTGTTTTGAACTAAAATTTCTGTTTCTTTTTCAATCTTAATTGAAAAATATTATAGTAAAACAGTAGGCTCTTGGTCCAGAGAGATGTAGATTGAAATCCATCTGTTGTTTACTAGATGTTTTTTGTAAAAAAGTCAGCTCATCTCTATTCCTCAGTTTTTTCCTTGCTTAGGATATTAATGATGTCTACTTCACAACTGCTGAAAAATGTTTTGAGATAATATAAGCTATGTGTCTGGCACATTACATTTACTCAATGCCTTCTATCAAGTTAGAAAATATCTATCCATTTTATACTAGTAGTTTTTTTTTTATTTTTTGGTGTATGTGAGCTGGGTTTTGAATTCAGAGCCTTATGCATACTACGCATGCACTCTACCACTGGAGTTTGCCCCTAGTTTCATTTAGTTATAGTTTTTATCATAAATATATATTGAATTTTTTTTATTTTTTCTGCATCTATTGAAATGATATATATTTTTTCTTATTTAGTCTATTACTATGGAAATTCGGTTGATTGAATTTTTGAATATTGAACCAGCCTTGCATTCTGGGATTGATCTCAATTGACTGTAATGTTATGCTTATTCTATATGGCTGAGTTCAATTTGTTAATATTGTTCCCTGCTTGCTTTTGTGTTTTCTATTTTCGCTGTTCTCCAGAGATAATCTATTTCTTGAAGAATTCTCAGCTGTATTCTACTGTTATTTTCAGTCAATGTATGTTAGCGGACTAGTGGGAAACAGAGAAGGGATTTCTGATGTTTCCAGGAAGCCCTGCCTTAGGTACTGTAAACTCAGTCACAGGTATATGGCCTTCACAGTGACCCGCTTTCTAGCAATATGTCTGAGCCTAGTTCTTATTCCTCCCGACGTTAGACATTTCGGCCTGTTTTTTTCCATAGCTGCAAAGGTTTTCCGTTGAGTGTCCTAATGTAACAGTTTCTGTTACTCTTGCCCCTGAAGATTACAGCTTTTGTTCTATGCAAAAAATCAGGAAATGGGTCTGGGAGGAGTTTTGGCTGCTGTTGCTGCTCTTTGTCTCTCCACCTATCCAAGAAATGATACCGTTAAAGACAATTTCTCAGAACACTTCTCTGTCTTCCTGGGATCATTTGGTGGAATCCATGGAGAAAAAGAAAAAAATACAAACATCTTATGTCTATAGCCCTCTGGGTCTTTATGCTCTTAAACCAGTTTATACTTAGTCTTTAGCAATCTATTAACTATTTTTTATTTGAGTTTTTTTTATAAATAAACTCCTATGTATCTAGTGGGTTCTCCCATAGTTGAAAAAAATGCCTGGATTATTTTGGTTTCTTGTCTCTCCCCAGACTTTGGATAGTTGTTTGCCTTATAATCTTCATCCCTAATAAAGTCAAGGAAAGTCATTAATTTGCATTTTCTTCTGCTCTTTTTGGTTATTATAATGATGAAAACAACATGCTTTCTAGCTATTTCGATAGATATTCAAGGTTAAGTCTATACACTTACTTTTCAAAAATATTTAGTAATTTCTAATTTAGTTAAATATGTAGATATTCTATTCAAAACAATCCCATTTCTAGCATATTTTCTAGGAAATTAATGCACATTTCACAAAAATTCTTGTTTTAAAATTCATAATAACTCAAACAAATATTATGCCTTCAGCAGAAGGACAGAAGACAAATGATGGTTTATCAAGCTGTGGAATAATTCAGTTACTTTAGAAACACAAATACTGGAACATTAATAACATTGACAAATCTAAAAAAAATTTCTGGGTGAAAGAAGCCAGATACAAAATATATACTGTATGTTTCCTTTAAATAAAGTTCAAAAATTAGTAAAACAGCTATAATGGTCAAGTAATAATGGTAGTCTTTTTTTTTTTTTGAGCTCAGGGGTGATATCAGTTGAACCATGAAGGAATTTTCTAAAGTGATGGAAATGTTTTATATCCTGATTTTTGGTAGTTCATATATATGTAAAATATTATAAACCTGTACACTTTAGATCTGTGCATTCTTTGAGTTCAAATTATAGTTCAATTTTTAAAAATAGCCTTATTTTAAAGATAAGTAATTAATGGGGAAGAGTGTTACCTGCCTGTAATCCCAGGTACTTGGGAGACTAAGGCAGGAGGATCATAAATTTGAAACTCTGCAAGGCCCCCCGCCCCAAATAATTGTAAGGGCTGGGGATATAGCTTCATGGTAGAGTGCCACTGGGTTCACTCCCCAGTACTCAGTAAGTAAGTAAGTAAGTAAGTAAGTAAGTAAGTAAGTAAGTAAGTAAATTGATAAATAGAAGTAAAAGCATTTTTTCAAGATGATTTTTAACTCAGGATTGGTTGGAACCACATCTAAATATTTTTTTAGGTCTCTAAGAGGTTAAGTATTTTCTCCCATTTTTTTGCATTTCTCTACTTCTTTTTTTACCACAGTGATAGTCCAGGACATATCACATTTTACAAGTGACATCAGTTGTTTCCTGATCACGATCTGTTTGAAGCAGTGAATGTGATTGGTGGGAGCATTCAGTCTGTATCACAGATACAAAACCTTGCTCAACATTATGGATGAGCGTGTGCATGTGTGTGTGTGTGTGTGTGTGTGTGTGTGTGTGTGTGTTATTGGTTGTGGGATTTGTCTTGACTGACAACACTGTTTTATAGTTAGTGTGGTGTCAAGTTGGCATCTCAGGCAACATTGATGGCAGAAATCTCAAAGAATATAGCAGGAATCTGCCATCTAAGGCTCAGCAAGCTTAGAAAACTTGGTTATCCTAATTTCTATAAATGGAAAGACCCTCACTATTGGGCTTCTCTGAGAGCTGCATCACACTGGGTGGGAGGAGGGAGTCCATTTCCATAGAGATGAACCCTGTTTCTATGGAGACTCCAGCTAGGCTTCAAGGGGCTGGTGGGATAGTCTCAGTAGATGCTGCCAAGCCCCGGGTCATTCTAAGGAGTCTGCCACTTCAAGGGAGGTGGCAGGGTATCAGCCTATGGGGCCGAGACTAGACTCTGTGAAGCTGTGTCAGGCCTGATTTCTAAGCAAGGTACTTGGCAATAGAAACCTTGGAAAACGTCCCACCCCTCACCATGCCATGGGCCACTAGAGAGCCCAGGTGTGTCTCTGAAAGCCAGGCTTAAGTATGAGCATAGACATCAATGATTGTAATGTATCAACAATAGGGGACCATAAATCTCTTTCCGGTGAGTGCAGACTGAAAACAGGAACATCTGGAGGGAGATAGACTGGGTTTTAGAAAATCATCAGATCTCTAGGTCTGGAACACGCAGATAGACCCACTCATGGAATTGTGCGTTTGAGTCCAAGGAGCAGGGGTCGATAACTGTGAAACCTGGTTCCCCAGGTTTTAGACACACCTATTTAGTTCAAAAGAGTGATCTGAGTGCTAAAACAAGATCAAAATAAAGTGGTCTGTATCTGAAGATTTGCTGTGTTGAAGGTGGGAGAAAATCTCTGAAGCGCTCATGGAGAAGGATATGGAGAACTTTAAAGTCCTAGTTGAAGAGGACATGGTAAAGACAAGAAATCAGTTTGGGCAGGCTGGCTAGCTAGTGGGATCACTCAGGAAAACAGGAATATGTGAGGAATAGCAGATGCAGAGGAGGCTTTGGTAAATTTCATTTGAGTAATGTTGAATGTGAGTTATCTGTGGGATAATCACGTGGAAATGCCCTTCACAGACAGCCTAGAACTGCAGGTGTGGATTTGGGAGTCATTGTCTTTAAGGCAACTGTTACAGCAAAGGGTGAATATGAAATTCCCCAGGAAAATAGAGAAAGTAGAGAAGGAAATAGAGAAAGTAGGGATTCTTGTGATACTTGGTGTTCACGAAAATTGTAGTAAATGTTTATCCAGAAATGACTAAAAACATCACACTATCTAGTTCAGTTGTAGGTATCGCATTCTTTAAATAATTTCCCTAAACAAGAGGTTACCTTATTAGCATTGATTTACAATAAATCAACTTTGAAATGGAGCTGGAAGCTACATGTACTTGACATTTCTTACGTTCACTGTTTTCTCTATCAACTACCTGGATGAACTTCAAGTCATTTAGAAATCAGTGACATGTACTTTCTTTTAACTCCCCATATCAAAAAGATCAATATGACAATCTCCTTTATAGGTAGATATCTAGATGTTTTCAGAAAAAAAAATTCCACATAGAAGGCAGTTCCAGCAGATTTTACTATGGGAAATTGGTACATGGTCTGTGGATGTGTAAAAGGGTAAACTAAACGTAAATGTTCAGGGTTTTAAAAATACAATCTCTGAAGTTGTGCATACTGCTATTGTAAAGGTCTTAAATATAAAGGTCAGTTCAGGAGGGACAATTTCATGGGGCATTAAAAAAATTTCCCAATGTATATTTATATAATTTTATCTACATATAAGTTTTTCCTTGGTTTTACTGGCTAATTTTTTGCAGGTCACAGGTGTTGGGTAGGGTGAAGAATGATACCAAACAATTTTCCTTATTTTCTATGCTCTTTATTAATGTAGGGCATTAGATTGAATCATCATCATGGTTACCATTAGAATCCATTATTAACAATCATAACTCATGAATGACACTATGTTACACAATATGTACTTCCTCCTTAGAATTTATATAATGCAGCATAGGAATTAGATCAACTTAATAGTAAACCCTCTGCTCTGTAATAATAATAACCATAATCATCATAATCATCTAGGCCATATTTCATATAAAAATAATTTGAGTGTGAGTCTTCTTAGATTGCTTCAATACACATAAATGCCTGACTTTAAAAACCTTGTTTAATGTTGTTTAAAAGTGGCATGTTTTCTGTAAAAATTAGATTGAATTTCGGATAATCCATTCTGTCAAAACTCAGTGAATTTCTTTGTAAAGATGAATTTTTACATACCTGAATCCAATCAGGATTTTTCAAATTGAGTAACGAATAGAGATACACATTAGATAAAAATACCTAACACTTATTAAATGACTATAAGACTTTTACATGCATTAACTTATTTGGTTTACACAACAACCTATAAGATAACCTATTATCCCCATTTTACAGAAAAAATAATTGAAATTAATGCACAATATATTAATGCAAGTAGGGAAATATCAATGAATCCCTTTAATTTGCATAATGTACATTAATTTGTACATTTAATATGTATGAACAATTATGATTTAAGAAACAAAAAAAGAAATTTATCATGTAATAACTATTATTTGTAGTGATACTTTGTTACCTGATGATAATACCATATATTAGTAAACTGTCTTATTATCTTCAATGCCCAGACATTCTTGTCTTTGGTTCTAATAATTCATTGCACATGATTAATAGGCCAACACAGATTTCATTAAAATTCCAAATCTTAGTGCCTTAAGAAGCTTAAAGTATTTAAATTTCAATAGAAAGTTTGTGCTTCAGTTAAGCACAACTAATTTTAAAATCTAAATATAAACAAAATAATATAAATAAGTCTAGAGTCTTAAAATAAGAACTATTTTTTTTCCTTTGGCAATAAATGAAATGTTTTGCTGACTAAACTTAGGGATTCATTTCCTCAAACGAAAAACAAATGGGCATGAGCAAAACGAGGAAGAATGGTGTGATCATGAAAACCCTTATGCACATCAGGGAAACAATGATTCCTATTTGATCTCAGTAGCACAAGCAATGATTAAAATTTTTCAATCCAATTTTTATATTGCCCAGTAAATTGCTTAAAACACACACACAAGCACACACACACACACACAAACACACACACACACACACACACAGTACACGGTCAATTAATTCAGAAAAAGTATCTGAATGATTTCAGGTGCTTGTGGCAATGTGAATATATTACTGTGAAATCTATGAGCTATCTGGCCTGGCCCAGAGTTGTCCTCATATCCTTCCATGTGGTGTGGGTGCTTGGAGCCGAGGGAAAGATCAGAGGTCATTGTGCAGAAAAGTTGGTCTCAGTCAGTGAGTTCCAAGTGTTCCCAGTGATGCTGGTCCAAGGACACATTTTGGGGGAGGCTGGGATCTTTCACCTAACATGCAGGGATGCCCTTACCCCTAACTGGTAGGTTTAAAATCTTAACAAATTCACCAGGAAAAAGCCTCCCTTCTGTCTTGGAGATTCAGCACTCAATTCAGCATTTAACATCTCTTTCAGTTCTGTTTTTTTGTGTCCGGTCTGTTGGGGGGCAGTTACCGGAGATTGAACTCAGGGGATGGACCACTGAGCCACATCCCCAGCCCTATTTTATATTTTATTTACAGACAGGGTCTCACTGAGTTTCTTTGTGCCTTGTTTTTGCTGAGGCTGTCTTTGAACTCACTATCCTCCTGCCTCAGCCTCCTGAGCTGCTGGGTTACAGGTGTGCACCACTGTGCCAGCTCTTTCAGTTCCTTTTATTTCACCTGTGCTTCTTCTAGCATAAAGGGGAAAGGGAAGACAAATTATTACCTCTTACGATATGTCAGAGCCTTCTAGTTATAAAATTCTTCAAAATAAAAAAATAATCTTTTCCATTTATGTTTTTAAATTTTCTTTTCTTGGTAGTGGTTAGTTTCAATTCAAACCAATTTTGTTCCTATACAGGGTCTAATTTAGTCTTAAGCCAGATCTACTAAGAAACCCAAAGAGGATAAGATCTGATCCCTGTCCTGCTGCGCCCCTCCCCTGACTCAGGCAATGGCAAGGCCCTACTAAGGTGAATGGCTTAAGGCATCCATCCTCTGAAGGAGCACAATATGTTTCTAGGAATGGGCTGATTTGTTTATGTATTTCTTTAATAAGTATAGTTTTGATTTCTCATATGACCATTAAGTATAAAGGAAAAATCATGATTTTCCCAATTAATGCAACTACTTCTAAAGCATAGATCTGTTTGCTCTAAATGCAATGATTCACCTGTGGAGTGTAAATTGTTAATGTCTAAAGAAAAACTCCCTGTATTTCTGTCAAGGAAGTTTTTGAGAAATTAAATTAAAATCTAGAGAAGGAAAATTAATGTTAAGAAGATAGATTAGTGCTTTGTACTGGGCAACTTGTTCTTGTTCCTGTGCACAATGGTTTGTGCTCTTACTTTTGTTTGATTAAAAGTAATAACAAATCAACTACTTGCCGTAACCATGGCACTGGTTCCAGTCAGTAAGTCAAGAAAGAATAGACAAGGTATAGGCCAATAGTTTGGGACATTTGTAACTATTATTAAAAGTTAACTAAGCAGAAACAGCTCAAAGTAAAACTCGAACTTAAAGTACAAATGCTTGCTCATGCATAAGCCAAGATACATTTTTTTATTCTAATTGTAGCTACGTAATATTTTGTTTTGTTTGAATAATGATTCCT
Organism: Ictidomys tridecemlineatus; assembly: GCF_052094955.1. Classification (NCBI taxonomy): domain Eukaryota; kingdom Metazoa; phylum Chordata; class Mammalia; order Rodentia; family Sciuridae; genus Ictidomys; species Ictidomys tridecemlineatus. The sequence goes on along the minus strand of NW_027522407.1, from coordinate 39,173 downwards.
GTTTTGTAACCACAAAGTACTGTAAGCCTGCCAAAATGAAAAGTATATATGATCAACTTCACAAGTAAAGATTGGGATCAACACCTTCACTTTGGTGTCTGTGTTGTTTCTCCACCCCCTCTTTCGCCGACTCCTCACCATCCGTTCCTCTCCTGAGACGCCCCTGTTGGAGCTGGTCTCTGACACTGTCCTTCAACCAACTTACAATCTAATGGGAAGATGAACTAAATATGTGCAGGAAACTTGGTAACAATCCTATGTAATCTACAAATTATCATTATTTTCCCTTAGTGTTTCCTTGGGCAGCTCTGGGAATGGAGCACTTAATTACTTGTCAAAGCCCCTCATTCCATCTTGAATATGCGCTCCTCCAGGTCCTCGTTGGGCCTCTCAATTGTGTTCTAAACACTAGGGCAAGACCTTGTTTGAATGAGCACTCAGTAAAGGTTTGAAGAATGATGAAGGTCTGTGAAGTACATCATTGGAGCAGAGTTTACTTGAATCAAACTGTGAAAGATGATGTATTAAGAACTGTGTAATGTTTTGAACGACCAACAATAAAAAAAGAATTATGTAAAAAATTCTAGCTTACTGTAAAAGATATTAGGAAATGGAGGGAAAGTTATAAAGAAAATTAAAAATCATTCATGATGCTGCCACCCTAAAAAAAATCAATAAAAAATAAAAGATTCTTTAAAGACGGTACTGTGTAGGACCTAAAGTATCTAACAGAGACTTGACAGAGGCGAGAGGACATTTCTGTTCTGTGGTTCTGGTGCAGATATCTTGCTGAGAAAAATAAAGCCTCTGTGGGCATAAGTGAGGCAGCATAGCCCAGCGGCTTCTGAGGAACTCAGTGTCTCCTGTCTCCTAAACATATCCCTTATGTAGACCATCGGCTCAGTTCCCACAGAACAAGCAGCTCTGCATCTTTCTTTCCCAATCAGTCATCTCAATGTCAGGTGACCGAGAATGAAGTCACTTATGAGTGACCCCAAAATATAATATTTCTAAAGGAGGGGGGTTGTGTATGAAGTAGATTACTCACAAGCTTCAGGGATTTATTACAGTTAATAAATTGCTTGCAACTCCCTTCCCCAAGAATCTATGTGTTGTAAGATAAAGATAAAAACCCCTATTTAGTGAATGAATACGTTTCTAAACATAACTTCTTCTACAATAATGATTTTTATTTAAACAGATATTTTGGTAGGTCTATTGTTATGCTATATTGTATCATAATGGGAATGTGTCCCTATACTTTCTCCCTAAAAATTATTCCTTTCTGTCCTGCTCATTAAAAGCAGAGGATTAACACTAAGCATTATCTATTGTTTACCATAAGTAATTTTCCACACACATCATCTCACTTAAGGAATTTAGGCATTCCAGGGTTTCTGGTTATATTTTGTGTTTTCTTCCAGTACTGGAGGCATCATGCTAAATCCCTCAGGTTTTGTGATAACCTCTGGAGTTATTTCTACTCTAGCAATACAAGTAGTATTGTGGAAACTTAGACACACATAGAAAAGGTGCTATGATAGGTCATTAAATAAATGCCATTAAAATGGTAATGAAAATATGTACAATATTCTGTAATATGTTTTTAAGGTGCAGGTATATGCTGATTCTCGGATAGTGTTTTTGAAAATTGTGATGGTAAATAAACTACTTACTAGCAACTCTCACAGAGACGCGTAAATTTCTGGTTTTGGTGTGGCCCTTGCTGTTCTCCATACTAGCACCTGGGCTGCAAAGAAAGCTCTTGGTAAAACTGGCTGTTGGTCTCCATTCACCACAAAACGGACCTGTTATTCTGAAAGTTGCCTGTCGCATATCTGTGGCCTCATGAAGGAGTCAAAATCCTCTGATCTCTCACAATTCATTTTCCTGTGATGGACATTTATAGAGGTCTGGGGCTGACCTGTTGGGAATATGCATCGTACCTTTCCTCTGCAGCTGCTCTGGGACTCCTCAGTGTGCAAACACAACTCAAGGGCAACGTCTTGAGTTCAACTGCAACAATAGAGAATTCGCTGTTGGATTCGTTAATGTCTTGGCAATCACCTGTTCCCAGCATGCAGCGAGAAGATCAGCGTCCTCTCTCTTCTTGGATGTGGGTGAGCGAAGTTCAGAATGAGATTTCTGCTAAGAAGTTGTGGGTGGCTGAAACCTCAAAACTGCCTTCCCTTCCTGCTAGGGAGAGAAGGGCTCAGGGTGGGTGTACACTTATTGAAATGGATTTCACACGGCATATGAAGTTTTTCCTTCATGTTACATACTTTGCCAGATGGACACATATCAGAAACCACAATATTAAAAGCATCCCCACTATCTTCAGCTGATCCACTCCTGCTAAGGGCTGATCCCTTACCAAACCCTCTATGACTTCGTGCCCCTTAATTTTATGATCCTGCTCATGACCTGGTGAAGAAATTGTTTGCTATGGAGTTTAAAAGTAGGAGGAAAAAATCATCAAACAGCTCTTTCGGGCACAGATGGAGAAAAGACAACAAGCTTGAAAGTCTGGTAGTATTTTACTGCACAAAAATAAAAATAAAAGTATTAGATAAAGAGGTAAGTCTCTAAAACTTAAAATTTCCCATAATACAATGGGGTTTTCCTCATGCTTAGGAGAGACACATTAACAGTACTCCTAAAAGATCTTAGAATGATTAGCCATCAGGGAAAGGCAAAGCTAAAGCACATTTGATGAAGCACTTCACACATTCCAGGGTTGTCACAATAAAAGGAATGATAATGATGTGTTGTTAAGGGAGTGAGGAAATCAGAAGTTTTATTCACCACTCTTAATAATAAGGTAAGATGGTTCCACTGGTCTTAAAATTATCTGGAAATTCTACAGAAAGTTAAACATGGAGTTAACAATTCACCTCTTCCACTCCTACTTACAAACTCAAGATAAATAAAAAAGGTGTCCACCAATGATTTGTACATGAATGTTCATATAATGTTCATATTATATATAAAGTTCATATTATATATACGAATCTTATTCATATTAGTCAAAAACTGAAAATGACCAGGCAGGTCTTTAATCTAGCTACTCAAGAAGCTGAGGCAGGAGGATCACAAATTCAGGGACAACCTGGGAAAATTTACAAGACCCTGTCTCAAAATAAAATTTTTACAAGGGTTGGGCTTTGGCTTAGTGGTAGAACATTGTTTAGTGTGCAGGAGGCTCTGGGTTCAATCTGCAGTACGACACCCACACAGACACAAAGTAAAAATTACTATCCAGTGGGAAATGAACAAAGAAATGTGGCATTTTCATAAGATGGAAATCAGTCACAATAAGGAGGAATAAACTAAAATACTAATACAAGCTACAATATAACTGAAAATTGCAAACATCCTAAGTGAAAGGAGTCAGATCCAAAAGGCGTATATGGTATTACTTCATTAAAAATATCCACAGAAACTCGATTGTATACATAGGTCTTTCCACATGTGAAGGAGAAACACAGAAATGGTGTTTATTTAAAACTTAGAATCAAGATCCATTAGGAAAATGCAAGTCAAAGTCACATTGCACATTGCACATCACATTCACTAGTGTTGGCTACAGCTGCAATATTAGAGGAAAGGAGATTGACTGCTTTGGGTACAGGCTTTTTTTGGAGAGAAAAGTAATAAAAATATTCTGAAATACCTGTGGATTAGAGAACCCAGGTGAGGTCACAATGTGTAAAATACATAGCACAGTGTGCTTCCCCTTGTTGGAGGGGCACCACAGTGGTCATGAGACACTGTGTATGGAGAGAGCGCTATTGTAATTGCTGCTGAAGAGTTCACATATTCTACAACTAAGACATTTCCTAGGATGAAACCATCATCTAGTTCTAATCTCACTATACACTCTGTCTCCCAGCAAGCTTCCTCAGGGCACTCTGGACCTCGTTGCTTCTCAGGCTGTGAATGATGGGCTTCAACAAGGGGGTCACCACACAGAGAGCACAGAGACCAGGATGTCTGTGTCCAATCTTCTCTGGGCCTGTCATAGTGGAAGTTGGCTGTTCCATAGAAGACCACCACGACAGTGAGGGGGGACGCACAGGTGGAGAAGGCCTTCCTACTGCCCTGGGCAGAGGGAATCCCCAGGATGGCCGCCATGATGAGTGTGTAGGAGCCTGCAGTGAAGAGGCAGGGGCTCAGGCCCATGGTGGCAAAGACAACGTGGAGCGCAGACTTGTTGACAGAGGTGTCTGAGCAGGAGAGCTTAAGGAGCAATGGGGTGTCACAGAGAAAGTGGCTGAACTGGTGGGGCCCACACAGAGTGAATGTGATGGCCAGCACCGTGTGTGTGACCAAATTCACCAGCCCACACAGCCAGAACCCAGTCACAAGGCCAACACAGACCTTCACACTCATGATGACTGGGTACTGAGGAGGACGGCAGGTGGCTACACAGCAGTCATACTGGCCACACAGCCAGTAAAAAGCCTTCTGTGCCAGCACTTGTCACCAAGAAAAAGATCTGGGAAAGGCAGCCCTCATAAGAAATGGCCTTCTTCTCCTAGAAGAAGTTCACCAGCAGTACTGGGAGGGTGGTTGATGTGTAGCAGACGTCCAAAAAGCTCAAATTGCTGAAGAAAATGTACATTGGTGTGTGGAGAGCAGGACTGACCCTGGTGGCCACTATTATGAGCATGTTCCCCAGGAGAGTGGTCAGGTAAATGACCAGAAAGAGCAGGAAGAACCAGCCCTGTAGGTTGTAGTGGTCGGAAAATCCCAAGATTATGAATTCAGTGACAAATGGTTGATTGCTCATTTCCAATGTTGTCATAGCTACAAAACAGAGAAAAAGAGACCATGATGAAAATGGACTGAGAGCACCCCAAACAGGCTTGTTAATCTGCAGCAACATGGCAAATAATATCGAATGAAAAGCAGCCTGGAGACTGATAACATGTGGGACTGGTCTCAGGGCATCAGACCCATAGAGCAGAACACATTTGCAGGGGTGATTGCGGGTGGGAGTAACCAGAGAATTGCTAGAAGCCAACAGAAAGCCATTCGACCTCATCATGGTTTGAAGTCATTTTTCACTTTCTCAGTAATCTCTGTCTCCTGCTGTCCTTTTATGTAAACATAATATTTTTGGAGATGTTCATTTTCATCGCAAATGTTAAGAAAAAAATTTACAAAGCAGAGTCATCATCTGCAGAAGCAGTCGGTGTGCCTTCAGTTTTTTCCAATGTAGAGTTTTTCTCATTTTACATCAATCTTGATCTCTGTGTTCGGAAAGGCAGAAGTTAACTATTCCTGTACAATGCTGAAATTATCAGGGCCAGAGCAAAATAGAGGAAAGAAGTTAATAAAATGGGGTGGAACTGGCTATCTTAAGTATACAGGAAATATCAGTAGAGTAGAATGAGAATGAGAGGGCGGAATGTTTTGCGAAGGGAGAAAATGTGAAGGTTTTTACGCAGATAATGTTATGTGCACATGGAAGTCTACCACAGGGGACTGCATCTGTATGTATATGTAGAAAGCACCAGTCAGAAATTAACAGATAAATGACCCAAAGAAAGATCAGTAGAGAAAGGAGAATTGGGGCAGGAAGGGGAGGGAGATGGGGCGTGGGGACTGAATGGAGTAAATCAGATTCCATGCACGTAGGATCTTTTTCAAATCAACCCAACTTCTATGTATAACTATTATGCTCTAATAAAAAATTTAAGAAGATGACATGATCCTATAAGCAAAGAGGCAGATTTAAATTCTTCTTGACCTATTTGTATACCTTTAATTTCTTTCTTTTGTCCAATGGCTCTGGTAATTTCAAGGGTGAAGTTTAATAGAAGTGGTGAAAGAGGGGGCACCCTGTCTTCTTCCAGTTTTTAGAGTGAATGCTTTCAACCTTTCTCCACTTAGAATTATGCTGCCTTGGGTTTAGCATAGATAGCTTTTACAATGCTTTTACAAAGTTCCTTCTGTCCCTAGTGTTTCTACTGTTTTTACAGGTAGGGGTGCTATATTTTGTTAAATGCTTTTTCTGCATCTATTGAGATGATTAATAAACTTACATCTCTCTTAAATAAACTTAATCACTCCCCTTTGGCTAAACATTCAGATCATCTTCAGTCCTATAAATATTTTAATGAACATTTTCCTACATAAACATATGTGACCATTTCAAATTATCTCTTCAGAATTAAACTTAAATCTGACATAAAAGAATTTGTTGTGCAGTTTCTATTTAAAACTAGCTCAAAATAAAATATTTAAAACTAGCTCAAAATAAAAATAAGCCAGACACATAAAGAGAAATAGCAGTTTTTCACTTCTTTTTGGAAGCTAAAAGTTTATCTCAGAGAAGTAGGGAGTAGAACGGTGGTTATTGGAGCCTGGGAGATAATCACAAAAATCATTGTGAGTCTGATTTCTCAAAGACGCATGTGAAGGACTGCCTGAAACATGCCCTCTGAGTGTGGTCTTTAAAAAAAAAATAAGAGTGGACTTCTAACAGGCTCCTCAGAAAAATCTCTCTTCTCTCCTCAGTGGGCAGCAGGAGGTCCATGGGTCTGGCTGCCTAGGAGCTAGCTGTGGTGTTCATATGGGCAGGACCAGGATGGCTGGTGACACTCAATAATCACTAGTAGACTGCATTCTAGGTGAGGGCAGGCTGGAAACAGGCCATCCAGAAGGAAATGTCTTGAGCTCTGAAAATGACAGAATCTGTGGATTTAGGAAACGGTTGTGGGTCCAATCCACTCATAACACCTACTCCCTGGGTCAGTCCACGTTTGCCACAGTTACCACAGGCCTGACCAGAACAACTCAGAGGGGGAGATGCACTCTGGCCTCCTGGCTTGGAGGTTTGGTCTGGGGCCAGCTGACCCATTGCTGCCTGCCTTAGATGAGGTGGGACACCCAGGTGGAAGGGAACAAGGGGGGAAGCATCCCTAGCTCATGGCAGCCAGAAGTTTGGGGCGGGGGAGGGGACGGGAGGAGACAGTTTGCAGGAAACAAGATGTGATTCCCCAGGGCATGTCCCAGGCCTCACTCCACCTTACACACTCCTCTCAGTACAGTGGGCCTTTCAGATAATTAACCCACAAAATGGATGGATCAACAGATTAGGTCACAAGTCTCACAGTCTAATCATTTCACCTGTGAACACTGCTACTGTGGCTGACCCTGAGCTTTTGGGGGGGGGTACCTTATTTCTAAGCCATAATAGTCCCTACAGTCCATGTGCTTTTGTTAGAATACCTTCATGTAATCTGGGAGAGTAATCAGGTGCCAAAACAAGATTAAAAAAAATATCTAGTAACTGAAGATGTGACATATGGAGCTTGGGGAAAACATCTGAAGATTAACCCTAGGTGGAGCACTTTAAAGTCCTAGTGACGAGGACACAAGACGGCACCTGGTCTGTGGGGTAGCTGAGTGGCAGTGGGATCACTCATTGAAACATAAAAAAAAAAAATGAGAAGGAGCATGTCTGGGGAGAGAAAAGGAGGGAAGGAGGTCTGGGTACCTTCGGGGTCTCCCCAAAGAGATTCCAGGAGGCAGCGGGACAGGTTCCGAGGAGATAGGCCTGGGAGTCATGGCTTAGAGTGACTGTGGAAGTCACAGGTGCTCATAAAGCCAAAAGAAAGCAGGGTGAGGCGAGAGAACCTGATGGACTGTGCGGAAAAAAGGTGTCTAGAAGGAGGCTCACCAGCTATCAGCAATCATTCTGCACCACAGTGTCAAAGCTCTGCTCTCTGTACCAGGCCTTCTGCACCCTAGTCTAAAACCTCTGCTCCCTATAACAGTTCTTCTGCACCCCAGTCTCCAACCTTTACTCCCTGCAACAATACTTATCCACCCCAGTCTCCAGGTTCTAGTCTCTGAAACACTCTTTCTGCACCCCAGTCTCGAACATCTGCGCTCTGCAACAGTCCTTCTGAACCTGAGTCTGAAAACTCAGCTCTCTGCAACAATCATTCTGCACCCACGTCTCCATCCTCTGATCTCTGTAACAGTCCTTCTGCACATAAGTCTCCAAACTCTGCTCTCTATAATATCTTTCTGCACACCAGTCTCAAAACTGTGATATCTGTAACAGGCCTTCTGCACCCCAGTCTCCAACCTCTGCTCCCTGAAATAATCTTTCTGCACGCCAGTCTCCAAGTTTGCTCTCTGAAAGAGTCTTTCTGCACCCCACTCACGAACATCTGCTCTCTGCAACAGTCCTTCTGCACAGAATTCTGAAAACTCTGCTCTCTGCAACAATCATTCTGCAACACAGTTTCCAAACACTGCTCTCTGTAACAGTCCTTCTGCACCTCAGTCTCCAAACTCTGCTCTCTATAATATCCTTCTGCACCCCAGTCTATAAACTGTGCTATCTGTAACAGTCCTTCTGCACCCCAGTCTTTAACATTTGCTTTCTGTAACAGGCCTTCAGCACTCCAGTCTCCAACCTCTGCTCTATGTAACAGGTCTTCTTAACCCCAGTCTCCAATCTCTTCTAACTGCAACATTTCTTCTACACCCTAGTCTCCAAACTGTGCTCTCTGTAACGATCTTTCTGAACCCAGTCTCCAATCTCTGCTCTCTGTAATGATCCTTCTGCACCTCAGTCTCCAACCTCTGCTGTCTTCAATGATCCTTCTGCACCTCAGTTTCAAACCTCTGCTCTCTGCAACGATCCTTCTGCACCACAGATTCTAACCTCTGCTCTCTGTAACAGTGCTTCTAAGACTCAGTCTCCAACCTCTTCTCTCTGTACCAATCTTTCTGCACCTTAGTCTCCAAACTCTGCTCTCTGTAACAGTCCTTCTGCAAATCAGTATCCAAACTCTTCTCTCTGTAATGGTCCTTCTGCACCCCAGTCTCCAATCTATGATCTCTGTAACAATCCTTCTGCACCTCTGTCTTCAACGTCTGCTCTCTGTAACAGTCCTACTATACCGCAGTTTCAAACCTCTTCTCTCTATAACGGTACATCTGCATGCCAATTGCCAACCTCTGCTTTCTGAAACAGTCCTTCTGCACCTGAGACTCCAAACTCTGCTCTCTGTAACAGTCCTTCTTAGCCTCAGTCTGAAACCTCTGCTCTCTGCAACAATCCTTCTAAACCCAAGTCTTCAAACTGTGATATCTGTAACAATCCTTCTGCACCCAACTCTCAAACATCTGCTCTCTGTAACATGTCTTCTGCAAGCCAATCTCGAATCTGTGCTCTCTGTAACAGTCTTTCTGCACCCCAGTATCCAACCTCTTTTCTCTGCAATGATCCTTCTGAACCTCAGTCTCCAACCTCTGCTCTCTGCAATAGTCCTTCTGCACCCCAGTCTCCAGACTCTGCTATCTGTAAGATCCTTTTGCATCCCTTTCTCCAACCCTTCCTCTCTGTAACAGTCCTTCTGCACCCCAGTATCCAACCTCTGCTCTCTCTAAAAGTCTTTCTGCACTTCAGTCTGCAAATTTTGCTCTCTGTGATGGTTTTTCTGTACTGCAGTCTCCAACCTCTGCTCTCTGTATCAATCCTTCTGCACCAAAGTCTCCAAACCCTGCTCTTTCTAACAGTCCTTCTGTACCACAGTCTCCAACCTCTACTCTCTATAATGGTCCTTCTGCACCGCAATTGCCAACCTCTGCTTTCTGTAACAGTGCTTCTGCACCTCAGATTCCAACGTCTGCTCTCTGTAACAGTCTTTCTAAGCCTCAGTCTGAATCCTCTTCTGTGTGAAACAATCCTTCTTAACCCCAGTCTCCAACCTCTGCTCTCTGTAACAGTCCTTCTGCACCCCAGTCTCCAACCTCTTCTCTCTGCAACGATCCTTCTGAGCCTCACTCGCCAACCTCTGCTCTCTGCAACAGTCCTTTTAAACTGCAGTCTCCAACCTCTGCTCTCTGCAATGATCCTTCTGCATTCCAGTCTCCAACAACTGCTCTCTGCAACAGTCCTTCTGCACCGCAGTCTCCAACCTCTGCTCTCTGCTACAGTACTTAGCACCCCAGTCTCCAACCTCTGCTCTCTGCAACATTTCTTCTGAACCCAAGTCTCCAACCTGTGATCTCTGTAACTGTCCTGCCACACCCAGGTCTCCAAACTCTGCTCTTTGTAGCGATCCTTCTGCACCTCATTCTTCAAACTCTGCTCTCTGCAACGATCCTTTTGCACCCCAGTCTCCAACCTCTCCTCTCTGTAAACGTCCTTCTGCACTTAAGTCTCCTAGTTCTGCAATCTGTAACAGTCCCTCTGCACCCCAGTATCAAACCTCTGCACTCAGAAATGATCTTTCTGCACCTTAGTCTCCAACCTCTGCTCTCTTTAATAGTCCTTCTGCACCCAGTCTTTAACATCTGCTCTCTGCAACAATCCGTCTTCTACCCAGACTCCAACATCTGCTCTCTGCAATGGTCCTTCTACATCCCAGTTTCCAAAATCTGCCCTTATTAACAGTTCTTCTGTACCTCAGTCTCCAAACTCTGCTCTCTGAAACAGTCCTTCTGCACCCCTGTCTCCAAACTGTGCTCTCAGTAACAGTTCTTCTGCACCCCAATCTCCAAACTCTGCTCTCTTTAACACTCCTTCTGCACCCCAGTCTCCACCCTCTACTCTCTGTAAAACACCTTCTTCACCTCAGTCTCAAACCTCTGCTCTCTGTAGAATCCTTCTGCAACCCATTCTCCAAATGCTGCTCTCTGTAACAGTCTTCTGCAACCCAGTCTCCAAACTCTGCTCTCTGTAACAGACCTTCTCTACCCCAGGATCTAACATCTGCTCTCTGAAACAGTCCTTCTGCACCTCAGTCTGAAAACTTTGCTCTCTGCAAAAACTCTTCTGCACCTGAGTTTCCAAACTTTGCTCTCTGTAACAGTTCTTCTGAACTTCAGTCTACAAAATGCTCTCTGTAAGATCCTTCTGCAACCCAGTCTCGAAATTGTGCTATCTATAACAGCCCTTCTGCACCCCAATCTCCAAACTCTGCTCTCTGTAACAGGCGTTCTTCAACCCAGTCTCCAATCTCTGCTCTCTATAACAGGCCTTCTGCACCCCAGTCTCCAACCTTTTCTCTCTTTAACGATCCTTCTTCACCTCAGTCTTTAACCTCTGCTCTCTGCAACAGTCCTTCTGCACTCCAGTCTCCAACCTCTGCTCTCTGTAACAATCCTTCTGCACCTCACTCTCCAACCTCTGCTCTCTGCATCGGTTCTTCTGCACCCCAGTCTCCACACTCTGTTCTCTGCAACAGTCCTCTGCACCCCAGTTTCCAACCTCTGCTCTCTTCAACAGTCCTTCTGCACCACAGTCTCCAAACTCTGCTCTCTGCTAAAGTACTTCTGCACCCCAGTCTCCAACATCTCATCTCTGTATCAGTCATTTTACACCCCAGTAACCCAAATCTGCTCCGTGTAACGATCCTTCTGCACCTTAGTTTCCAACCTCTGCTCTCTGCAACGATCATTCTGCACCCCAGTCTCCAACCTCTGATCTCTGTATAAGTCTTTCTGCACCACAGTCTCCAAACTCTGCTCTCTGCAACATTTCTTCTTATCCCCGATCTCCAACCTGTGCTCTCTGTAACAGTCCTTCTGCAACTCAGTCTCTAACATCAGCTCTCTGCAATGATCTTTCTTCTACCCAGTCTCCAAACTCTGCTCTCTGTAAAAGTCCTTTTGTATCAAAGTCTCCAACCTCTTTTCTTTGTAACAATCCATCTGCTCCCCAATGGCCAACCTCTGCTATCTGTAACAGTCCTTCTGCACCCCAGTCTCCAAACTCTTCTCTCTGCAACGATCTTTCTACACCTCAGTCTCCAAACTCTGCTCTCTGTAAAAGTCCTTCTGCACCTCAGTCTCCATCCTTTGCTCTCTGTAATTGTCCTTCTGCACCCCAGTCTCCAATCTCTTCTCTCTGTAACAATCCTTCTGCACCCCAGTATCCCAAAACTGCTCTCTGCAAAGGTCCTTCTGCACCCCGTGTACAAACTCGGCTCAGTAACAGTCCTTCTGTACGGCAGTCTACAAGCTCTTCTCTCTATAACGGTCCTTCTACACCCCACTTTTCAACCTCTGCTCTCTGTAACAGTTCTTCTAAGCCTCAGTATGAAACTTCTATTCTCTGCAACAATCCTTCTAAACAACAGTCTCCAAACTGTGCTATTTGTAACAATCCTTCTGCACCCCAGTCTACAAACTCTGCCCTATCTATTAGGCCTTCTGCACCCCAGTCTACAACCTCTGCTCTCTGCAAAAGTCTATATAAACCCCAGTCTCCAACCTCTGCTCTCTGCAACGATCCTTCTGCATCCCAGTCTCCAACGTCTGCTCTCTGTAAGAATCTTCTGCACCCCGTTCTCCAAACGTTGCTCTCTGTACCAGTCATTTTGCACCTCAGTCTCTAAACTTATCTCTCTTCAACGGCCCATGTGCACCCCAGTATCCAAACTCTGTTCTCTGCACCTGTCCTTCTGCACCCCAGGCTACAAACTCTGCTCTCTGTAACAGTCCTTCCGCACTCCAGGCTCCAAACTCTACTTTCTGTATAAGTTATTCTGCACCCCAGTCTAAAACCTCTGCTCTCTGTAACAGTACTTCTGAACCTCAGTCTTCAACCTCTGCTCTCTGCAACAGTCCTTCTGCACCCTATTCTCTAACCTCTACTCTCTGCAAACGTCTTATTATACCCCAGTATCAAACATCTGCTTTCTGCAACGATCCTTCTGCATCCCAGTCTCCAACATCTGGTCTCTGCAACAGTCCTTCTACAGCCCAGTCTCCAACCTCTGCTCTCTGCTACAGTTCTTCTGCACCCCAGTCTCCAACCTCTGATCTCTGCAACAGTCTTTCTGCACCCCAGTCTCCCACTTCTGTTCTCTGAAACAATTTTTCTGCACATCCGTCCCCAAACTCTGCTCTCTGCAATCGTCCTTCTGCACCCCATTCTCGAACCTCTTCTCTTTGTATCAATGGTTTTGCACCCCAGTCTCCAACCTCTGCTCTCTGCAACGATCCTTTTGCAACCCAGTCTCCAACCTCAGCTCTCTGCAAAAGTCTTTCTACACCCCAGTCTTCAACATCTGCTCTCTGAAACAGTCCTCCTTCACCTCAGTCTGAAAACTCTGCTCTGTGCAATGATCCTTCTGCACCCAAGTCTACAAACTCTGCTTTCTGTAACAGTCCTTCTTCATCTCACCTCTCAACAGTTCTTCTGTACTTCATCTCACTTCTCAACAGTCCTTCCTTACTACAGTCTCCAAACTCTGCTCTCTGCAACAATCCGTCTGCACCCTATTCTCCAACCTCTGTTGTCTGCAAGAGTCCTTAAGCACCTCAGTCTCCAAAATCTGCTCCCTGCAACAATCCTTCTGCACCTTAGTCTCCAAATTCTGCTCTCTGCAACAGTTCTTCTGCACCCAAGTATCCAACATCTACTCTCTGAAACAGTCCTTCTCCACCTCGGTATCCAACCTCTGCTCTCTGTAACATTCCTTCTATACTGCTATCTCCAACCTCTGCTTTCTGTAAGGATCATTCTGCACCCCAGTCTCCAACTTCTACTTACTGTATCAGTCGTTCTGCATCCCAGTCTCCAACCTCTGCTCTCTGTAACAGTCCTTCGGTACCTCAGTCTCCAAACTCTGCTCTCCGCAAAAGTTTTTCTGCACCCCAGTCTCCAACATCTGCTGCCTGCAAAAGTCCTTCTACACCCCAGTCTCCAATCTCTGCTATCTTCAACAGTCCTTCTGCACTCCAGTCTCCAAAATCCGAACTCTTTAACAATCCTTCTGTACCTCAGTCTCCAACCTCTACTCTCTATAACAGTCCTTCTTCAACCTTAGTCTCTAAACTCTGCTCTCTGCAACAGTGCTTCAGAACCGCTGTCTCAAATTCTTGTCCCTTCATCAGTCTTTCTACACACCATCTCCAACCTCTGCTATCTGCAACAGTCCTTCTGCACCTTAGTCTCCGACCTCTTCTCTCTGCAACGAACCTACTTCACCCCAGTTTCCAAAATCTGCTCTCTGCAACAGTCCTTCTGCACCTCAGTTTGAAAACACTGCTCTCTGCAACGATCTTTCTTCACCTCAGTTCCAAAACTTTGATCTCTGCAATGGTCCTTCTGAACCCCAGTATCCAACCTCTGCTCTCTGTAATAATCCTTCTGCACCCCAGTCTCAAACATCTGCTCTCTTAAAAAGTTCTTCTGCACCTCAGTCTCCAACATCGGCTCTCTGCAACAGTCGTTCTGCACCTCAGTCTAAAAACTGTGCTCTTTGAAACGATCCTTGTGCACCCCAGTCTCCAAACTCTTCACTCTGAAACAGTCATTATCCACCCCAGTCTCCAACCTCTGCACTCTGTAACAGTCCTTCTGTAGTGTAGTCTCCAAAATCTGCTCTCTATAACAATACTTCTGCACCCCAGTCTCTAACCTCTGCTTTCTGTAGCAGTCCTTCTGCATCTCAGTCTCCAAACTCTTCTTTTTGCAAAATTGCTGCTGCACCCAATCTCCAAACTCTGCTCCCTCCAACAGTCCTTTTACAGCCAATCTCCAACCTCTGCTATCTGCAGCAGTCCTTCTGCACCCCAGTTTCCAACATCTGCTCTCTGTAACAATCCTTCTGCACCACAGTCTTCAACCTCTACTCTCTGTAACAGTCGTTCTACACTGCAGTCTCCAATCTCTGATCTGTGTAAGATCTTTCTGCAACCCAGTCTTCAAACTCTTCCCTCTGAAAAAGTCCTTCTGCACGCTTTCTCCAAACCCTTCTCTCTGTAAAAGGCCTTCTGCACCCCAGTCTCCAACCTCTTTTCTGTAACAATCCTTCTGCACCCCAGTCTCAAACCTCTGCTCTCTACAACGATCTTTCTTCACCCCAGTCTCCAACGTCTACTCTCTGCAACAGTCCTTCTGCACCCGAGACTCCAACAACTGCTCTCTGCAACAGTCATTATGCACCTCAGTCTGAAAATTCTGTGCTCTGCAATGATCCTTCTGCATACCAGTCTCCAAACTCTGCTCTCTGTAACAGTCCTGTTGCACCTCAGTCTCCAAACTCTGCTCTCTTTAAGATCCTTCTGCAACCCTGTCTCCAAACTCTGCTGTCTGTAACAGTCATTCTGCACCCCAGTCTCCAACCTCTGCTCTCTGTATCAAATCTTTTGAACCCATATCTACAACCTCTACTCTCTATAACAGTCCTTCTGAACCTCAGTCTCCAACTTCTGCTCTCTGCAACAATCTTCTGCACCTCAGTCTCCAAGCTCTGCTTTCTGCAACGATCTTTCTGCACCTCTGTCTGCATAGTCTGCTCTCTGCAACACTCCTTCTTCCAACCTCTGCTCTTTTTTAGATCCTTCTGCACACCAGTTTCCAAACTCTCTTCTCTACAACATTCCTTCTCCATCCCAGTATTCAACCTCTTTTTTTCTGCAACGATCCTGTAGCACCCCAGTCTACAACCTATGTTCTCTACAAAAGAATTTCTGCTCCCCAGTCTCCAAACTATGCTCTGTGTAACAGTCCTTCTGTACTGCGATATCCAACCTATGCTCTCTGTAATGGTTCTTCTGCATCCCAGTCTCCAAACTCTGTTGTCTGTAGCAGGCCTTCTGCACCCCAGTCTCCAAACTCTGCTCTCCGTAACGGGCCTTCTGCACCCCAGTATCCAAACTCTACTCTCTATAACAGGCCTTCTGCACCCCAGTCTCAACCCTTTCTTTTTGCAACGATCCTTCTGCACCCCAGTGTCAAAACTCTGCTCCTTGCAACAGTTCGACTGCACCCCAGTCTCAAACCTCTGCTCACTGTAATATCATTCTGCAGTCCATTCTCCAAACTCTGCTCTCTGTAAGAGTCCTTCTGCACTCCAGTCTCCAAGCTCTACTCTCTGCAACAGTCAATTTGAACCCCAGTCTCAAACCTCTGCTCTCTTTAAGATCCATCTGAACCCCAGTATCCAACAACTGCTCTCTGTAACAGTCGTCCTGCACCCCAGTCTCCAACCTCTGCGCTCTGTAACAGTATTTCTATACCACAGTCTCCAAACTCTGCTCTCTTCAACAGTCCTTTTGCATCCCAGTCTCCAACCTCTGCGCTCTGTAACAGTTTTTCTATACCACAGTCTTCAAACTCTGGTATCTATAAAGGTTCTACTGGACACCAATTTTCAAACTCTGCTTTCTGTAACAGTCCTTCTGCACCTCAGTCTCCAAACTCTGCTCTTTGTAGCAGGCCTTATGCACCTCAGTCTTCAAAATCAGCTCTCTCCAAGAATCCTTCTGCACCCCAGTCTCCAACCACTGCTCTCTGCAATGATCCTACTGCACCCGAGTCTCCAACCTCTGATTTTTGCAACAGTCCTTCTGCACCTCAATCTCCAAATTCTGCTCTCTTTAAGACCAATCTGAAACCAAGTCTCCAAAGCCTGCTCTCTGCAACAATCTTTCAGCACCACAGTCTCCAACCTCTGCTCTCAGTAACAGTCTTTCTGCACCCCAGTCTCCAAACTCTGCTCTCTTTAAGATTCTTTTTGCACATCATACTCCAAAGTCTGCTCTCTGCAACAGTCCTTCTGCACTCCAGTCTCCAAACTCTGCTCTCTGCAACACTCCTTCTGCACTCCAGTCTCCAAACTCTGCTCTCTACAACAGTCCTTCTGCACCCCAGTCTCCAAACTCTGCTCTCTGCAACGATCCTTCTGGACCCCAGTCTCCAACGTCTGCTATCTTTAACAATCCTTCTGCACAACAGTCTCCAAACTCTGCTCTCTGTAAGATCCTTCTGCACTCCAGTTTCCAAACTCTCCTCTCTGTAACATTTCTTTTCTACCCCAGTCTTTAATCTCTGTTTTCTGCTAGTGTCTCTCGGCACCCCAGTCTCTAAACTCTGTCCTCTGCAACAGTCCTTCTGCTCCCCAGTCTCCAACCTCTACTCTCCGTAATGGTCCTTCAGCACCCCAGTCTCCAAACTCTGCTTTCTGTATTAGTCTTTCTGCAAGTCAGTCTCAAACATCTGCTCTCTGTATCTATCCATCTGCACCTCAGTCTCAAACCTGTGCTCTCTGTAACATTCCCTCTGCACCCCAATTTCCAAACTCTGATTTCTGTAACACTCCTTCTGCACCTCAGTCTCCAATCTGTGCTCTCTGTAACATTCCTTCTTTACCCCAGTCTCCAACCTCTCCTCTCTGTAACAGTTTTTCTTTACTGCAGTCTCCAAACTCTGGTCTCTGTAATGGTCCTTCTGCACCCCAATTTCCAACCTCTGCTTTCTGTAACAATCCTTCTGTACCTCAGTCTCCAAACTCTGCTCTCTGTAACAGTCCTTCTGCACCCCAGTCTTCAACCACTGCTCTCTTTAAAAGTCCACCTGTACCTCAGTCTCTAACCTCTTCTGTAACAGGCCTTCTGCACCCCAGTCTCTAATATCTGCTCTCTGCAACATTCCTTCTGCACCCCAGTCTCCAAAATCTGCTCTCTGCAACGATCCTTCTGCACCCCAGTCTCCAACATCAGCTCTCTGCAATGATCCAAATTCACCCCACTCTCCAACCTCTGATCTTTACAACAATCCTTCTGCACCTCAGACTCCTTATTCTCCTCTCTGTTAGATGCTTCTTCAAACCTGTATCCAATTTCTGCTATCTGTAACAGTCCTTCTGCACCCCAGTCTCCTATCTCTTCTCTCCTAACAGTCCTTCTGCACCTTAGTCTCCAAAATCTGCTCTCTGTAAGATCCTTTTGCAACCAAGTCTTTAAACTCTGCACTCTGTAACAGTCCTTCTAAACAACAGTCTCAAACCTCTTCTCTCTGCAATGATTCTTCTCCACCCTAGTCTCCAACATCTTCTCTCTGCAACAGTACTTCCGCACCCCAGTCTCCAAACTCTGCTCTCTGTAACAGTCCTTTTTTCACCCCAGTCTCCAAACTCTGCTCTCTGCAAGGATCCTTCTGGAACCCAGTCTCCAACGTCTGCTCTCTGCAACAGTCCTTCTGCACCACAGTCCTCAACCTCTGCTCTCTGTAAGATCCTTCTGCACCCCAGTTTTCAAACTCTGCTCTCTGTAACATTCCTTCTCCAACCCAGTCTCCAACCTCTGTCCTGTGCAACAGTCCTTCTGTTCCCCAGTCTCTGAGATCTGCTCTCTGTAACAGGCCTTCTGTACCACAGTCTCCAACATCTGCTCTTCGTAACGGTCCTTCTACACCCCAGTCTCCAACCTCGGGTTGCTGTATCAGTATGTGTGAACCCCAGTCTCCAACCTCTGTTCTCTGTATCTATCCTTCTGCACCTCAGTCTCCTACCTGTGCTCTATGTAAGAGTCCTTGTGCACCCCAGTCTCCAAAATCTGCTCTCGATAACAATTCTATATAGCAGTCTCCAACCTCTGCTCTCTGTAAAAGTCCTTCTGCAACCCAATTTCCAAACTCTGCTTCCTTTAACAGTGCTTCTGCACCAAAGTCTCCAAGCTCTGCTCTCTGTAACACACCTTCTACACCTTTTTCACCCAGTCTTATACCACTGCTCTCTGTAAGAGTCAAGCTACACCTCAGTCTCCAAACTCTGCTCTATGTAAGATCCTTCAGTAACCCAGTCTCTAAACACTGCTCTTTATAACAGTCCTTCTGCACCCCAGTCTCCAACATCTCCTCTCTTTACCAGGACTTCTGCACGCCAGTATCCAAACTCTGCTCTCTTCAACGATCCTTCTGCACCCCAGTCTCCAACCTCTGATCTCTGAAACAGTCCATCTGCACCTCAGTCTCCAAAATCTGCTCTTTGTAAGATTTTTCTGCACCCCTGTCTCCAAGCTCTGCTCCTTGTAACGATCCTTCTGCACCCCACTCTCCAAATTCTGCTCTATGTAACAGGACTTCTGCACCTCAGTCTCCAATCTCTGCTCTCTTCAAAAGTCCTTCTGCACCCCAGTCTCCAAACTCTGCTCTCTACAACAGTTCTTCTATACTTCAGTCTTCAAACTATGCTCTCTGTAACGGTCTGTCTGCACCCCAGTCTCCAACATCTGCTCTCTGCAACAGTCCTTCTGCACCCCAGTCTCCAAAGTCTGCTCTCTGTAACAATCCTTCTGCACCTCAGTCTCCACCCTCTGCTCTATGTAACAAAACTTCTGCACCTCAGTCTGACAACTCTCCTCTCTGCACGGTCCTTATGCACCTCAGTCTCCAACCACTGCTCTCTGTAACAGTCCACCTGCACCTCAGTCTCCAACCTCTTCTCTCTGTAAGATCCTTCAGCAACCCAGTCTCCAAATTCTGCTCTCTATAACAGTCCTTCTGCACCCCAGTCTCCAAACTCTCCTCTCTGTAGCAGGCTTTCTGCACCCCAGTCTCCAAAATATGCTCTCTACAACAGTCCATCTGCACCTCAGTCTCCAAATTCTGCTCTCTGTAAAATGCTTCTGCACCCCTGTATCTAACCTCTGCTCTCTGCAACAGTAATTCTGCACCCCAGTCTCTAACCTCTTTTCTCTTCAAGAGTTCTTCTGCACACTGGTTACCAACATCTGCTCTCTGCAACAGTCCTTCTGCACCCCAGTCTCCAACATCTGCTGTTTGCAACAGTTCTTGTGCACCTCAGTCTGAATACTCTGCTCTCTGCAACGACCCTTCTGCAACCCAGTCTCATACCTCGGCTCTCCGTAACAGTCCTTCTGCACCTCCGTCTCCCAACTCTGCTCTTTGTAAGATCCTTCTTCAACCCAGTCTTTAAAAAATGCACTTTTTTTCTGTCCTTCTGCACAACAGTCTCCATATTCTGCTCTCTGTAACAGGACTTCTACAACCCAGTCTCCAACTTCTGCTCTCTGTAACAGGACTTCTGCACCACAGTCTCCAAACTCTTTTATTTGCAACGATTCTTCTCCACCCCCGTCTCCAACATCTACTCTCTGCAACACACGTTTTAAACCCCAGTCTCCAATCTCTGCTCTCTGTAAGATCCAACTGAACCCCAGTCTCCAACCTATGCTCTCTGTAACAGTCCTTCTGCACCTAAGTCTCCAAACTCTGTTCTCTTTAACAGTCCTTCTGCACCTCAGTCTCCAAAATCTGCTCTATGTAAAAGTCCTTCTGCACCCCAGTCTCTAAAATCTGCTCTCTGAAAAAGTACTTCTGCACCCCAGTCTTCAACATCTGCTCTCTGCAACAGTCCTTCTGCACCCCAATCTCCAACCTCTGCTCTCTCCAACAATCCTTCTGGACCCCAGATTCCAACATCTGCTCTCTGCAACAGTTTTTCTGCACCACAGTCTCCAACCTCTGCTCTCTGTATTATCCTTCTGCACTCCAGTTTCCAAACTCTGCTCTCTGTAACATTCCTTCTCCACCCAGTCTCCAACCTCTGTCCTCTTCAACACTCCTTCTGCTCCCCAGTCTCTGAGATCAGCTCTCTGTTACAGTCCTTCTGTACTGCAGTCTCCAACCTCTGCTCTTTGTTATAGTCCTTCTACACCCCAGTCTCCAACTTCTGCTTTCTGTATCAGTCTGCCTGAACCCCAGTCTCCAAAATCTGTTCTCTGTATCTATCCTTCTGCACCTCAGTCTCCAACTCATGCTCTATGTAAGAGTCCTTCTGAACCCCAGTCTCCAACCTCTGCTCTCAATAACAGTCCAATAAGGCAGTCTCAAACCTCTGTTCTCTGTAACAGTCCTTCTGAACCTCAGTCTGAAAGCTCTGCTCTGTGCACGATCCTTTTGCACCCAGTCTTCAACCACTGCTCTCTGTAACAGTCAAGCTACACCTCAGTCTCCAACCTCTGCTCTCTGTAAGATCCTTCAGCAAAGCAGTCTCAAAACACTGCTCTCTATAACAGTCCTTCTGCACCCCAGTCTCCAACGTCTCCTCTCAGTAACAAGCCTTCTGCACGCCAGTCTTCAAACTCTACTCTATGCAAGGATTATTTTGCACCCCTGTCTCTAACCTCTGCTCTCTGCAATGATCCTACTGCACCCCAGTCTCCAACCTCTCATCTCTGAAGCAGTCCTTCTGCACCTCAGTCTCCAACATCTGCTCTCTGTGAGATCCTTCAGTAACCCAGTGTCCAAACTCTCCTCTTTGTAACAGGCCTTCTGCACGCCAGTCTCCAAACTCTGCTCTCTGTAGCAGATTTTCTGTATTCCAGTCTCCAACCGCAGCTCTCTGCAATGATCCTACTGCACCCCAGTCTCCAACCTCTGCTCTCTGAAATGATCCTACTGCACCCCAGTCTCCGACCTCTGATTTCTGCAACAGTTCTTCTGCACCTCAGTCTCCAACCTCTGCTCTCTGTAAGATCCTTCTGCACCCACCCCTGTTTCCAAACTCTGCTCTCTGTAACAGTTCTTTTGCAACCGAGTCTCCAAACTCTGCTCTCAGTAACAGGACTTCCGCACCTCAGTCTCCAACCTGTGCTCTCTGCAGCAGTCCTTCTGCATCCCAATCTCCAAACTCTGCTCTCTACAACAGTCCTTCTACACCCTAGTTACCAACATCTGCTCTCTGCAACAGACTTTCAGAACCCCAGTCTCCAGCATCTGCTCTCTTCAACACTTCTTCTGCACCTCAGTCTGAAAAATCTGCTCTCTGCAAGGAACCTTCTGCACCCCAGTCTCCTACCTCTGCTCTCTGTAACAGTCCTTCTGAACCTAAGTCTCCCAACTCTGCTCTCTATATAATCCTTCTGCAACACAGTCTTTAAACTCTGCACTCTGTAACAGTCCTTCTGCAAAAGAGTCTCCAACCTCTGCTCTTTGTAACAGGACTTCTGAAATCCAGTCTCCAAACTCTGCTCTCTGTAATAGGCCTTCTGCACCCCAGTCTCCAACCTCTTCACTCTGCAATGATTCTTCTCCACCCAAGTCTCAAAATCTTCTCTTGGCAACTGTACTTTTGCACCCCAGTCTCCAAACTCTTCTCTCTGTAAGATCTATCTGAAACCCAGTCTTTAAACGCTGCTCTCTGTAACAGTTCTTCCGCACGTCAGTCTCCATCCTCTGCTCTCTGTAAAAGTCCTTCTGAACCCCAGTCTCTAAAATCTGCTCTCTGCAACAGTCCTTTTCCACCCCAGTCTCCAACATCTGCTCTCTGTAACAGTCCTTCTGCACCCCAGTCTCCATACTCTGCTCTCTGCAACGAACCTTCTGGACCCCAGTCTCCAACGTCTGCTCTCTGCAACAGTCCTTCTGCAATACAGTCTCCAACCTCTGCTCTCTGTAAGATCTTTCTTCACTCCAGTTTTCGAACTCTGCTCTCGGTAAAATATCTTCTCCACCCCAGTCTCAAACTTCTGTCATCTGCAACAGTCCTTCTGCTCCCCAGTTTCCGAGATCTGCTCTCTGTCACAGCCTTTATGTACCGCAGATTCCAACCTCTGCTCACTAATGGTCCTTCTGCAACCCAGTCTCCAACCTCTGCTTTTTGAATCAGTCCTTCTTAACCCCAGTCTCCAACCTCTGCTCTCTGTATCTATCCTTCTGCACCTCAGTCTCCAACCTGTGCTTTCTGTAACAGTCCTTCTGCATCCAAGTCTCCCACCTCTGCTCTCTGTAACAGTCCTTCTATACCATAGTCTCCAAACTCTGCTCTCTGTAATGGTCCATCTGCACCCCAATTTTCAACCTCTGCTTTCTGTAACACTCCTTCTGCACCTCAGTCTCCAAACTCTGCTATCCGTAACAGTCTTTCCGCACCTCAGTCTCCAAACTCTGCTCTCTGCAACAACCTTCTGCACCCCAGTTTGCAAACCCTGCTCTCTGCAACGATCTTTCTGGACCCCAGTCTCCAATGTCTGCTCTCTGCAACAGTCCTTCTGCACCACAGTCTCCAACCTGTGCTCTTTGTAAGATCTTTCTGCACTCCTGTTTCCTAACTCTGCTCTCTAACATTCCTTCTAGACCCCAGTCGCCAACCTCTGCTTTCTGCAAGGGTCCTGCGGCACCCCTGTCTCCAAACTCTGTTCTCTCAACAGTCTTCCTGCTCCCCAGTCTGCAGTATCTGCTCTCTGTAACAATCCGTCTGTACCACAGTCACCAAACTCTGCTCTCTGTAACGGTCTTTCTGCACTCCAGTCTCCAACCTCTGCTTTCTGTATTAGTCCTTCTGAACCCCAGTCTCAAACCACTGCTCTCTGTGTCTATCCTTCTGCACCTCAGTCTCCAACCTGTGCTTTCTGTAATAGTCCTTCTGCACCCAAGTCTCCCAACTCTGCTCTCTGTAACAGTCTTTCTATACCGTAGTCTCCAACCTCTGCTCTGTGTAACGGTCCATCTGCACCCCAATTTCCAACCTCTGCTTTCTGTAACACTTCTTCTGCACCTCAGTCTCCAAACTCTGCTATCCGTATCAGTCCTTCTACACCTCAATCTCCAACCTCGGCTCTCTGTAACAGTACTTCTGCACCTCAGTCTGAAACCTCTGCTCTCCACAATCCTTCTGTACCCCAGTTTTCAACCACTGCTCTCTGTAACAGTCCACCTGCACCTTAGTCTCCAACCTCTGCTCTCTGTAAGATCCTTCTGCAACCCAGTTAAAACTCTGCTCTCTGTAACAGTCCTTCTGCATCCCAGTCTCCAAACTCTCCTTTCTGTAACAGGCCTTCTGTACGCCAGTCTACAAATCTGCTCTCTGTAGCAGGCCTTTTGCACCCCAGTCTCCAAACTCTGCTCTCTGCAACGATCCTTCTGCACCCCAGTATTTAAACTCTGCTCTCTGCAATGATCCTACTGCACCCCAGTCTCCAACCTCTTATCTCCAGAACAGTCCTTCTGCACCTCAGTATACAAATTCTGCTCTCTGTAAGATCCTTCTGCACCGCTGTCTCCAACCTCTGCTCTCTGCAACAGTCCTTTGGCACCCTAGTTACAAACATCTGTTCTCTTTTACAGTCATTCTGCACCCCGTCTCCAACCTCTGCTCTCTGTAACAGTTCTCCTGTACAGCAGAATCCAAACTCTGCTCTCTGTAATGGTCTTTCTGTACCCCAGACTCCAATATCTGCTTTCTGTATCAGTCCTTCTGCACCCCAGTCTCCAACCTCTGCTCTCTATAACAGTCCTTCTGCACCCCAGTCTCCAACCTCTTCACTCTGCAATGATTCTTCTCCACCCAAGTCTCAAAATCTTCTCTTGGCAACTGTACTTTTGCACCCCAGTCTCCAAACTCTTCTCTCTGTAAGATCTATCTGAAACCCAGTCTTTAAACGCTGCTCTCTGTAACAGTTCTTCCGCACGTCAGTCTCCATCCTCTGCTCTCTGTAAAAGTCCTTCTGAACCCCAGTCTCTAAAATCTGCTCTCTGCAACAGTCCTTTTCCACCCCAGTCTCCAACATCTGCTCTCTGTAACAGTCCTTCTGCACCCCAGTCTCCATACTCTGCTCTCTGCAACGAACCTTCTGGACCCCAGTCTCCAACGTCTGCTCTCTGCAACAGTCCTTCTGCAATACAGTCTCCAACCTCTGCTCTCTGTAAGATCTTTCTTCACTCCAGTTTTCGAACTCTGCTCTCGGTAAAATATCTTCTCCACCCCAGTCTCAAACTTCTGTCATCTGCAACAGTCCTTCTGCTCCCCAGTTTCCGAGATCTGCTCTCTGTCACAGCCTTTATGTACCGCAGATTCCAACCTCTGCTCACTAATGGTCCTTCTGCAACCCAGTCTCCAACCTCTGCTTTTTGAATCAGTCCTTCTTAACCCCAGTCTCCAACCTCTGCTCTCTGTATCTATCCTTCTGCACCTCAGTCTCCAACCTGTGCTTTCTGTAACAGTCCTTCTGCATCCAAGTCTCCCACCTCTGCTCTCTGTAACAGTCCTTCTATACCATAGTCTCCAAACTCTGCTCTCTGTAATGGTCCATCTGCACCCCAATTTTCAACCTCTGCTTTCTGTAACACTCCTTCTGCACCTCAGTCTCCAAACTCTGCTATCCGTAACAGTCTTTCCGCACCTCAGTCTCCAAACTCTGCTCTCTGCAACAACCTTCTGCACCCCAGTTTGCAAACCCTGCTCTCTGCAACGATCTTTCTGGACCCCAGTCTCCAATGTCTGCTCTCTGCAACAGTCCTTCTGCACCACAGTCTCCAACCTGTGCTCTTTGTAAGATCTTTCTGCACTCCTGTTTCCTAACTCTGCTCTCTAACATTCCTTCTAGACCCCAGTCGCCAACCTCTGCTTTCTGCAAGGGTCCTGCGGCACCCCTGTCTCCAAACTCTGTTCTCTCAACAGTCTTCCTGCTCCCCAGTCTGCAGTATCTGCTCTCTGTAACAATCCGTCTGTACCACAGTCACCAAACTCTGCTCTCTGTAACGGTCTTTCTGCACTCCAGTCTCCAACCTCTGCTTTCTGTATTAGTCCTTCTGAACCCCAGTCTCAAACCACTGCTCTCTGTGTCTATCCTTCTGCACCTCAGTCTCCAACCTGTGCTTTCTGTAATAGTCCTTCTGCACCCAAGTCTCCCAACTCTGCTCTCTGTAACAGTCTTTCTATACCGTAGTCTCCAACCTCTGCTCTGTGTAACGGTCCATCTGCACCCCAATTTCCAACCTCTGCTTTCTGTAACACTTCTTCTGCACCTCAGTCTCCAAACTCTGCTATCCGTATCAGTCCTTCTACACCTCAATCTCCAACCTCGGCTCTCTGTAACAGTACTTCTGCACCTCAGTCTGAAACCTCTGCTCTCCACAATCCTTCTGTACCCCAGTTTTCAACCACTGCTCTCTGTAACAGTCCACCTGCACCTTAGTCTCCAACCTCTGCTCTCTGTAAGATCCTTCTGCAACCCAGTTAAAACTCTGCTCTCTGTAACAGTCCTTCTGCATCCCAGTCTCCAAACTCTCCTTTCTGTAACAGGCCTTCTGTACACCAGTCTACAAATCTGCTCTCTGTAGCAGGCCTTTTGCACCCCAGTCTCCAAACTCTGCTCTCTGCAACGATCCTTCTGCACCCCAGTATTTAAACTCTGCTCTCTGCAATGATCCTACTGCACCCCAGTCTCCAACCTCTTATCTCCAGAACAGTCCTTCTGCACCTCAGTATACAAATTCTGCTCTCTGTAAGATCCTTCTGCACCGCTGTCTCCAACCTCTGCTCTCTGCAACAGTCCTTTGGCACCCTAGTTACAAACATCTGTTCTCTTTTACAGTCATTCTGCACCCCGTCTCCAACCTCTGCTCTCTGTAACAGTTCTCCTGTACAGCAGAATCCAAACTCTGCTCTCTGTAATGGTCTTTCTGTACCCCAGACTCCAATATCTGCTTTCTGTATCAGTCCTTCTGCACCCCAGTCTCCAACCTCTGCTCTCTATAATAGTCCTTCTGCACCTCAGTCTCCAACCTCTGCTGTCTGCAACAGTCTTTCTGCACCTCAGTTTCCAATCTCTGCTCTCTGCAAGGGTCCTTCTGCACCTCAGTCTCCAACTTCTACTCACTGTAATAGTGCTTCTTCACCTCAGTCTCCAATCTCTGCTCTCTGTAAGATCTTTCTGCAACCCAGTCTCCAAACTCTTCTTTCTGTAACAGTCCTTAATCACCCCAGTCTCCAAACTCTGCTCTCTGTAACAGGCCTTCTGCACCCCAGTCTCCAACCTCTGCTCTTTTTATCAGTCAATCTGCACGCCAGTCTCCAACCTCTGCTCTTTTTATGAGTCAATCTGCACGCCAGTCTCCAACGTCTGCTCTCTACAACGATCCTTCTGCACCCCAGTCTCCAAACTCTGTTCACTGCAACAGTCATTGTGCAACCAAGTCTACAACATCTGCTCTCTGCAAAATTTCTTCTGTACCTGAGTCTGAAAACTCTGCTCTCTGCAATAATCCTTCTGCACCCCAGTCTCTAAACTCTGCTCTCTGTAACTGTCCTACAGCACCTCAATCGCCAATGTCTGCTTTAAGCAACAGTCTTTCTGCACCTCAGTCTCCAAAATCTGCTCTCTGCAACATTCCTTCTGCACCCCAGTATCAAACCATTGCTCTCAGTAAAAGTCCATCTGCACCCCAGTTTCCATCCTCTGCTTTCTGTAACTATCCTTCTGCACCCCAGTCTTGAACCTTCGCTTTCTTTAAATGTCTTTCTGCACCTCAGTCTCGAAACTCTTTTTTCTGTAAGATACTTCTGAAACTCAGTCTCCAACGTCTACTCTCTATAACAGTCCTTCTGCACCCCAGTCTTTAACCTCTGCTCTCTGCAAAAGTACTTCTGCAACTCAGTCTCCAAACTCTGCTTTCTGCAACAGTCCTTCTGCAAACAAATCTCCAACTTCTGCTCTTTGTAACATTCCTTCTGCACACCAGTCTCCTACCTGTGCTCTCTGTAAAAGTCCTTCTGCACCCCAATCTCAAACCTCTGCTTTCTGTAACGATGCTTTTGCACCCCAGTCTCTAACCTCTGCTCTCTGCAACGATCTTTCTGCACCTAAGTCTCCAACTTCTGCTGTCTGCAATGATCCTTCATCATCCCAGTCTCAAACATCTGCACTCTGTAACAGTCCTTCTACACCTCAGTCTCCAACCTCTGCTCTCTGCAACAGTCTTTTTGCACCCCAATATCCAACATGTGCTCTCTTCAACAGTCCTTCTAAACCCCAGTCTCCAACCTCTTCTCTTCTCTCTTAAAGAGTCTTACTGCACCCCACTCTCTAACCTCTGCTCTCTGTAACAGTCCTTCTGCACCTCAGTCTCCAAACTCTGCTCTCTGAAAGAAACTTCTACAACCCAGTCTCCAACCTCTTCTCTCTGCAACAGTCTTTCTGCACCCCAGTCTCCAACCTCTGCTCTCTGCAATAATCCTTCTGCACCCCAGTCTCAAACGTCTGCTCTCTGCCACAGTCATTCTGCGTCCCAGACTCCAAACTCTTCTCACTGTAAGATCCTTCTGAACCCCAGTCTCCAACCTCTGCTCTCTTCAAAGTTCTTTCTGCACCCCAGTCTCCAACTCTGTTCTCTGCATCAGTCCTTCAGCGCCACAGTCTCCAACATCTACTCTCTGCAACAGTTCTTCTCCACACTAGTCTCCAACCTCTATTCTCTGTAACAGTCCTTCTGTACTGCAGTCTCCAACCACTGCTCTCTGTAAGGGTCCTGCACCCGAGTCTCCAAACACTGTTCTGTGTAACTGTCCTTCTGCACCTTAGTCTCCAACCTCTGCTGTCTGCTACTGTACTTCTGCACCCCAATCTCCTACCTCTACTCTCTGCAACAGTCCTTCTACACGCCAGTTCAAAACCTCTGCTCTCTGCAATAGTCCTTCTGCATCCTAGTCTCCAACCTCTGCTCCCTGTATCAATCCTTCTGCACCTCAGTCTCCAAGCTCTGCTCTGTGTAAGGATCCTTCTGCACCTCAGTCTCCAAACTCTACTCTTTGTAACAGTGCTTGTGCACCTCAGTCTCCAACCTCTGCTCTTTGTAAGATCCTTCTGCAACCCAGTCTCCAAACTCTGCTCTCTGTAACAGTCCTCATGCACCCTAGTCTCCAAACTCTGCTCTCTGTACCAGGCTTACTTCACCCCAGTTTCCAACATCTGCTCTCTGTATCTGTTCTTCTGCACCCCAGTCTTCAACCTCTGCTTTCTGCAAAAGTCCTCCTGCACCCCAATTTTCAACCTCTGCTCTCTGCAATAATCCTTCTGCATCCTGTCTCCAACCTGTGCTCGCTGCAACAGTCCTTCTGTACCCAGTCTCCAAACTCTGTTCTCTGCAAAAGTCGTTCTGCATCCCAGTGTCCAACCTCTGCTCTCTATACCAGTCCTTCTGTACCGGAGTCTCCAACCTCTGCTCCCTTTATCCGTCCATCTGCACCCCAGTCTCCAACATCTGCTTTCTCTATAAGGCCTTCTGCACCCCAGTCTCCAAATCTGCTCTCTTTAACAGTCTTTCTGCACCTCAGTCACCAACCTCTGCTTTCTGCAAAAGTCCTCCTGCACCCCAATCTTCAACCTCTGCTCTCTGCACCATTCCTTCTGCACCCCAGTCTCCTACCTGTGCTTTCTGTAAAAGTCCTTCTGCACCCCAGTCTCCAACCTCTTCTCTCTGTAACGGTGCTTCTGCACCCCAGTCTCTAACCTCTGCTCTATGCAACGATCTTTCTGCACCTCAGTCTTTAACTTCTGCTCTCTGCAATGATCCTTCTGCATCCCAGTTTCAAATATCTGCACTCTGTAACAGTCCTTCTACACCTCAGTCTCCAACCTCTGCTTTCTGCAACAGTCTTTTTGCACGCCAATCTCCAACATGTGCTCTCTTCAACAGTCCTTCTATACACCAGTCTCCAACCTCTGCTCTGCTCTCTCAAACAGTCCTTCTGCACCCCAGTCTCCAACCTCTGCTCTCTGTAACAATCCTTCTGCACCTCAGTCTCCAAACCCTGCTCTCTTGAAAAAACTTCTACAACCCAGTCTCCAAACTCTGCTCTCTGTAACAGTCCTTCTGCACCCCATTCATCAACCTTTGCTCTCAGCAACAGTCCTTATGCACCCCAGTCTCCAAACTCTGCTCTCCGCAAAAGTCCTTCTGTACCCCAGTCCTCATCCTAAGCTCTCTGAAAGATCCTTGTGCACCCAAGTCTCCAAACTCTTCTCTCTGTAACAGTCCTTCTGCACCCCAGTCTCAAACCTATACTCTCTGTAACAATCCTTCTGCACATTAGTCATAAAACTCTGCTCTCCGCAACGGTCCTTTTGCACCCCAGTCTCCAACTTCTCTTCTCTGCAACAGTCCTTCTGCACCACAGTCTGCAACATCTGCGCTCTGTAACAGTCTTTCTGTACTGCAGTCTCCAACCTCTGCTCTTTGTAACGGTCCTTCTGGACTCCAGTCTCTAACCTCTGCTTTCGGTATCAGTACTTCTGCACCACAGTCTCCAACCTCTGCTCTCTGTAACATTCCTTCTGCACCTCAGTCTCAATCTCTCCTCTCTGTATCAGTCTTTCTGCATTCCTGTTTCCAAATTCTGCTCTCTGAAACAGTCCTTCTGCACCTCAGTCTCCAACAACTGCTTTCTGCAACAGTCCTTCAACACACCAGTCTCCAAACTCTGCTCTCTGGGACAGACCTTCTATACACCCGTCTCCATAATCTGCTCTCTGCAATGATCCTTCTGCACCCCATTCTCCAACGACTGCTCTGCAACAGTCTCTAAGCAACCCAGTCTCCAAACTATGTTCTCTATAAAATCCTTCTGTACCCCAGTTTCCAAACTCTGCTCTCTGTAACATTCCTTTTGCACCCCAATATTCAACCTCTGCTCTCTTCAATGGTCCCTCTGCACCCCAGTCTCCAACCTTATTCTCAACAACAGTTCTTGTGTACCACAGTCTTCAACCTCAGTTCTCTGTAAGGGTCTTTCTTCACCCAGTCTCCAAACTCTGCTTTCTGGATCAGTGGTTCTTCACCCCAGTTTTCAAACTCTGCTTTCTGTATCAGTGCTTCTGCACCACAGTCTCCAATCTCTGCTCTCTGTAACAGTCCATCTGCGCCTCACTCTGCAACCTCTGCTCTCTGCAAAAATCTTTCTGCACCTCAGTCTTCAACCTCTGCTCTCTGTAACAGTCCTTCTGTACTGCAGTCTCCAACCTCTGGTCTCTGTAACGGTCCTTCTGCACCCGAGTCTCCAAACTCTGCTTTCTGTATCAGTGCTTCTTCACGCCAGTTTTCAAACTCTGCTTTCTGTATCAGTGCTTCTGCACCACAGTCTCCAATCTCTGCTCTCTGTAACAGTCCGTCTGCGCCTCACTCTGCAACCTCTGCTCTCTGCAAAAATCCTTCTGCACCTCAGTCTTCAACCTCTGCTCTCTGTAACAGTCCCTCTGTACTGCAGTCTCCAACCTCTGGTCTCTGTAAAGGTCCTTCTGCACCCGAGTCTCCAAACTCTGCATTATGTATAATTCATTCTGCACCCCAGTATCCAACCTCTGCTCTCTGTAACAGTCCTTCTGCACCTGAGACTCCAAACACTGTCCTCTGCAACAGTCCTACTGCGCCCCAATCTCCAACCTCTGCTCTCTGCAACAGTTCTTATGCACCTCAGTGTCCAAACACAGCTCTCTGTAAGATCCTTCTGAAACCCAGTCTCAAACCTCTGCTTTCTGCAATGGTCCTTCTGCACCCCAGTCTTCAAACTCTGATCTCTACAATAGTTATTCTGCACCCCAGTCTAAAACCTCTGCTCTCTGTAACAGTCCTTCTGTACCGCAGTCTCCAAACTCTGTTCTCTGTAAGGGTTTTCCTTCACCACATTGTTTAACCTCTGCTTTCTGTATCAGTTTTTTTGCACCACATTCTTGAAACACTACTGTCTGTATCAGTCCTTCTGCACCTCAGTCTACAACCTCTGTTCTTTGCAATAGTCCATATGCACCCCAGTCTCTAAATTCTGCTCTCTGTCACATTCCTTCTGCACTCCAGTCTCCAACATCTGCTGTCTGAAACGGTCCTTCTCCAACCCAGTCTCCAAACTCTGTTCTCTGCAACAGTCCTTCTACACCCCAGTCTTCAACCTCTGCTTTCTGTATCACTCCTTCTGCACCACACTTTTCGAACTCTGCTCTCTGTAACAGTCCTTCTGTACCTCACTCTGCAACCTCTGCTCTCTGCAAAAATTCATCTGCACCCCAGTCTTCAACCTCTGCTCTCTGTAACAGTCCTTCTGTACTGCAGTGTCCAATCTCTGCTCTCTGTAACAGTCCTTCTGCACCGGAGTCTCCAAACTCTGCATTATGTTTCAGTCATTTTGCACACAAGTCTCCAACCTCTGCTCTCTGTAGCAGTCCTTCTGCACCTCAGACTAAAATCTCTGTTTTTTGCAAAAGTACTTATGTGGCCCTGTCTCCAATCTCTGCTCTTTGCAACAGTCCTTCTGCTCCTCAGTTTCCAAACTCTGCTTCTGAAACCCAGTCTCCAACCTCTGCTTTCTGCAATGGTCCTTCTGCACCTCAGACTCCAACCTCTGTTCTCTGAAACAGTCCTTCTACACCCCAGTCTCAATAATCTGCTTGCACCAACGATCTTTCTGCACCCACATCTCCAATATCCGCTCTCTGCAACTGTCCTTCTCCACCACAGTCTCAAAACTCTGCTCTCTGCAACAGTTTTTCTGCACCCAAGTCTCCATCCTCTGCTCTCTACAACAGTTCTTCTGCACCCCAGTCACCAAACTCTGCTCTCTGTAGCATTTCTTCTTCACCTCAGTCTCCAAACTCTGTTCTCTGCAAGGGTACTTCTGCACCTCAGTCTCCAAACTCTAGTCTCTTTAACAGTCCTTCTGCACTTCAGTCTCCAACCTCTTCTCTGTGTAAGATCCTTCTGAAAACCAGTCTCCAAACTCTGTTCTCTGTAACATTTCTCTTTCATGCGAGTCTCAAATCTCTGTCTTTTGCAACAGTCCTTCTGCTCCCCAGTCTCCGATATCTGCTTTCTGTAACAGTCCTTCTGTACCGCAGTCTCCAACCTCTGCTCTCTATAACGGTCCTTCTACACCCCAGTCTCCAAACTCGGCAGTCTGTCTGAACCCCAGTCTTCAACTTCTGTTCTCTATCGATCCTTCTGCACCTCAGTCTCCAACTGTGCTCTATGTAAGAGTCGTTCTGGACCCCAGGCTCTAACCTCTGCTCTCGGTAACAGTCCTATACCGCAGTCTCCAAACTTTCTGTAACGGTCCTTCTGCACCGCAATTTCCAACCTCTGCTTTCTGTAACAGTCCTTTTCAACCTCAGTCTCCTAACTCTGCTCTCTGTAACAGTCCTTCTACACCTCAGCCTCCAACCTCTGCTCTCTGTAACAGTGTTTCTGCACCTCAGTCTGAAACCTCTGCTCTCCAAATCCTTCTGCACCCCAGTCTCCAACCGCTGCTCTCTGTAACAGTACATCTGAACGTCAGTCTTTAACCTCTGCTCACTGTAAGATTCTTTAGGAACCCAGTCTCCAAACTCTGCTCTCTGTAACAGTCCTTCGACAGCACAGTCTCAAACCTCTTCTCTTTGCAACAGTCCTTCTGCACCCCCCTCTCCAACCTCTGCTCTTTGCAAAAGTCCTTCTGCACCCCATTTTCCAACCTGTGCTCTTTGAAACAGTCCTTCTGAACAACAGTCTCCAACATCTACTCTCTGCAACAGTCCTTCTGTAACCAATTCTCCAAAATCTGCTCTCGGCAACAGTTCTTCTGCACCTCAGTCTTCAACCTCTGCTCTCTGTAAGATTCTTCTGAAACCCAGACTCTATGTAACAGTAATTCTGAACACCAGTCTCAAAAATCTGCTCTTTGTAACAGTCCTTCTGCACACCAGTCTCCAACCTCTGTTTTCTGAAACAGTCCTTCTGCACCGCAGTCTGCAAAACTCTGCTCTCTGTAACAATCCTGCCGTACCGCAATCTCTAAACTCTGCTCTCTGTATCAGTCCTTCTTCACCGCAGTCTCTGACATCTGCTCTCTATAACAGTCCTTCTGCACCGCATCTCAAACCTCTGCTCGCTCTAAGATAATTCTTCACCCCAGTCTCCAAAATCTGCTCTCTGTAACAAGCATTCTGCACCACAGTCTCCATACTCTGCTCACTTTAACAGTCCTTCTGCACTTAGTCTGCAACCTCTGCTCTCTGCAATAGTCCTACTGCACCCCAGTCTCCAACATCTGCTCTCTACAACAGTCCTCCTTCACCCCAGTCTCCAACTTCTGCTCTTTGCAACAGTCCTTCTGCACTTCAGTCTCCAACCTCTGCTTTCTGTATCAGTCCTTCTACACCCAAGTCTCCAACTTCTGCTCTCGGTAACAGTTTTTCTGCACCCCAGTCTCCAACCTCTGCTCTCTTCAACAGTCCTTCTGCAACCCAGTCTCCGAACACTGCACTCTGCAACATTCCTTCTCCACCCCAGTCTCCAAACTCTGCTCTCTGTAACAGTCCTTCTGCACATCAGTCTCCAAACTCTGCTCTCTGCAACGGTCCTTCTGCACCCCAGTCTCCAACCTCTTCTCTCGGTAACAGTTTTTCTGCACCCCAATCTTCAAACTCTGCTCTTTTTAACACTCTTTCTGCACCCCAGTCTCCACCCTCTGATCTCTGTAACAATCATTCTGAACCTCAGTCTCCAACCTCTGTTCTCTAGAACAGTCCTTCTGCTCCTAAGTCTCCAACATCTCCTCTGTGTAAAAGTCCTTCTGCACCTAAGTCTCAAACCTCTGAAATCTGTAACGGTCCTTCTGCACCCTAGTCTCCAAATTCTACTCTCTGAAACGATTCTTCTGCACCTCAGTCCCCAAACTCTGCCCTCTCTAACAGTCCTTCTGCACCCCAGTCTCCAACATCAGCTTGCTGCAACGGTTCTTCTGCACCCCAATCTCCAAACTCTGCTTCCTGTAAGAATCCTTCTGCACCCCAGTCCCCACCGTCTGTTCCCTGCAACAGTCCTTCTTCATCATGGTCTCCAACCTTTTCTCTCTGTAAAAGTCCTTCTCTTCTGGAGTCTGAAAACTCTTCTCTCTGTAACGGTCCTTCTTAACCCCAGTCTCAAACCTCTGCTCTCGGTAACAGTTTTTCTGCACCACAATCTCCAAACTCTGCTCTCTGTTACACTCCTTCTGCACCCCAGTCTCCACCCTCTGATCTCTGTAACAATCATTCTGGACCTCAGTCTCCAACCTCTGCTCTCTACAATAGTCCTTTTGCTCCTAAGTCTCCAACCTCTCCTCTGTGTAAAAGTCCTTCTGCACCTCAGTCTCCAACCTCTGAAATCTGTAACGGTCCTTCTGCACCCCAGTCTCTAAATTCTACTCTCTGAAACGATCCTTCTGCACCCCAGTCTCCAAAATCTGCTCTCTGTAAGAATCCTTCTGCACCCCAGTCTCCAACCTCTGTTCTCTGCAACAGTCCTTCTGCATCTCGGTCTCCAAATTTTGCTCTCTGTAAAAGTCCTTATCTTCTGGAGTCTCCAACTCTTCTCTCTGTAACGTTCCTTCTTAACCCCAGTCTCCAACCTCTGCTTTGTCTATCAGTTCTTCTGCACCCCAGTCTCCAAGCTCTGCTCTGTGTATCTGTCCTTTTGCACCTCAGTCTCCAACCTCTGTTCTCTGCCGCAGTGCTTTTACACCCCAGGAACCAAACTCTGCTCGGTGTAACGATCCTTCTGCACCTTAGTTTCCAACCTCTGCTCTCTGCAACGATACTTCTGCACCCCAGTCTCGAAACTCTGCTCTCTGCATCAGTCCTTATGCACCCAAGTCTCCAAACTCTGCTCTCTGCAACATTTATTCTGCACCACACTCACCAACCTGTGGTCTCTGTAACTGTCCTTCTGCAACTCAGTCTCCATCCTCTGCTCTCTCTAACAGTCCTTCTGCACCCCAGTCTCCAACATCTGCTCTCTGCAACCATCCTTCTTCTACCAAGTACCCAACCTCTGCTCTCTGTAATAGTCCTTTTGTATCACAGTCTCCAACCTCTTTTCTTTGTAATGGTCGATCTGCACCAAAATTACAAACTCTGCTTTCTATAACAGTCCTTCTGGACCTCAGACTCCAAACTCTCCATTCTGTAACAGTCCTTCTAAAAATAAGTCTGAAAGCTTTGCTCTCTGCATCGATTTTTCTACACCCCAGTCTCCAAACTGTGCTATCTATAACAATCCTTCTGCACCCAAGTCTCCAACCTCTGCTCTCTGTAACAGGTCTTCTGCAACCCAGTGTCCAAACTCATCTCTCTGTAACAGGCCTTCTGCCCCTCAGTCTCCAACCTCATCTCTCTGCAATGGCCCTTCTGCACCCCTGTCTCCAACTTCTTTTCTCCGCAACAGTCCTTCTGCACCCCAGGCTACAAAATCTGTTCTCTGTAACAGTCCTTCTATATCCTAGACTACAAACTATACTTTCCGTATCAGTTATACTGCACCCCAGTGTAAAACCTCTGCTCCCTGTAACAGTCTTACTGCACCTCAGTCTCCAACATCTGCTCTCTACAACAGTCCTTCTGCAAAGCAGTCTCCAACCTCTGCTCTCTGCAACAGTCCTTCTACACCCCAGTCTCCAACCTCTGCTCTCTGCAAGGATCCTTCTGCATCCCAGTCTTCAAAGTCTGCTCTCTTCAACAGTTCTTCTACACCCAAGTCTCCAACCTCTGCTCTCTGCTACAGTACTTCTGCATCCCAGTCTCCAACCTCTGCACTCTGCAACATTTCGTCTGCACCCCAGTCTTCAAACTCTTCTCTCTTCAACAGTCCTTTGCACCCCATACTTTAAGCTCTGCTCTCTGTAACAGTCCTTCTGCATATCAGTGTCAAAATCTGCTATCTGTAACAATCCTTCTGAACCTCAGTCTCCAACCTCTGCTCCCTGTAACGATCCTTCTGCACCTCATCTTCAAACTCTGCTCTCTGTAACAGGTCTTCTGCACCACAGTCTCCAAACTCTGCTCTCTGTAACAGGTCTTTTGAACCCCAATCTCCAAACTCTGCTCTCTGTAACACTCCTTCTGCACCCCAGTCTCCATTCTCTGCTCTTAGTAAGAATCCTTTGACACCCCAGTCTCCAATCTCTCCTCTTTGTAAAAGTCTTTCTGAACCTCAGTATCCAACCTCTGCAATCTATAACGGTCTTTCTGCACCCCAGTCTCCAACCTCTACTCTCTGAAACAATCCTTCTGCATCTCAGTCTCCAACCTCTGCTTTCTATAACAGTCCTTCTGCACCCCAGTCTCCAACATCTGCTCTCTGTTATAGTCCTTCTATACCTCAGTCTACAAACTCGGCTCTCTGTAAGATCCTTTTGCAACCCAGTCTTTAACCACTGCTATCTGTAACTGACCTTCTGCACCCCAGTCTCTAAGCACTGCTCTCTGAAACAGGCCTTCTGCACCCCAATCTTCAAACTCTGCTGTCAGTAACAGGACTTTTGACCCCAGTCTTCAAACTTTTCTTTCTTCAACTATTCTTCTGCACCCCAGGCTCCAACTTCTGCTCTCCACAAATGTCCTTCTGCACCCCAGTCTCCAAATTTTGCTGTCTGTCACATCCTTCTGCACACCTGTCTCAAACCTCTGCTCTCTCTAACAGTCCTTCTGTAAAGCAGTCTCCAACCTCTTGTCTCTGTAAGGGTCCTTCTGCACCTCAGTCTTCATCCTCTGCTCTCTGCATCACTCAAAACTGCACCCCAGACTCCAAACTTTGCTCTCTGCAACAGTTTTTCTGCACCTCAGACTGCAACCTGTGCTCTCTGTAAATGTCCTACTGCACCCCAGTCTTCAACGTGTGCTCTCTGTAAAAGTCCTTCTTCACCATAATCTCCAAACTCTGTTATCTTTAACAATCCTTCTGCAAACCAGTCTCCAACCTCTTCTCTCTGCAACGATCTTTCTGCAACCCTGTCTCTAACCTCTGCTCTCTTTATCTATCTTTCTGCACCCCAGTCTCCAACCTCTGCTCTCTGCAACGATCTTTCTGCACTTCAGTCTACAACCTCTGCTCTCTTTAACTATCCTTCTGCACCCCAGTCTCCAACCTCTGCTCTATGCAACAGTCTTTCTGCACCAAAGTTTCCAACATCTGCTTCTATAAAATTTCTTCTACACCCCAGTCTTCAACTTCTGCTCTCTGCAACAGTCCTTCTAAACCCCAGTCTCCATAATCTGCTCCGCCCCAACAAACCTTCTGCACCCAAGTCTCCAATCTCTGCTCTCTGAAAAAGTCCTTCTGCACCCAAGTATCTAACGTCTGCTCTCTGCAACAGTCGTTCTCTGCACCTCAGTCTAAAAATTCTGTGCTCTACAATAATCCTTCTGCACCCCAGTCTCCAAACTCTGCTCTCTGTAACAGTCCTTCTGCACCCCAGTCTCAAACCTCTGCTCTCTGTTAATAGTTTTTCTTTACCGCAGTCTCCAAACTCGGGTCTCTGTAACGGACCTTCTGCTCCCCAATTTCCAACCTCTGCTTTCTGTAACAGTCTTTCTGCACCTCAATCCCAAATCTCTGCTCTCTGTAGCAGGCCTTCAGCACCCCAGTCTTCCAAATCTGCTCTCTCTAATGATCTTTCTTAACCCCTGTCTCCAACCTCTGATCTCTGCAACAGCCCTTTTGCACCTCAGCCTCCAAATTCTGCTCTCTGTAAAATCCATCTGAACCCAGTCTCCAAAGTCTGCGCTCTGCAACAGTCCTATTGCCACACAGTCTCCAAATTCTGCTCTCTGTACCAGTCCTTTAGCACCCCAGTCTCCAAACTCTGCTCTCTGCAACATTCTTTCTGCACCCAGTCTCCAAACTCTGCTCTCTCCAACAGTCCTTTTAAACCCTAGTCTTCAACCTCTGCTATCTGAAACAGTCCTTCTGCACCCCAGTCTCCAACATCTGCTCTCTTTAACAATCTTTCTGTACCTCAGTCTCCAACCTCTACTCTCTGTAACAGTCGTTCTGCACCTCGGTCTCCAACCTCTGCTCAGTGTAAGATCTTTCTGCAACCCAGTCTCCAAACTCTTTCCTCTGTTACAGTCTTTCTGCACCCTTTCTCCAAACTCTTCTGTAACAGGCCTTCTGAACCCCCGTCTCCAACCTCTGTTCTCTGTAACAGTCCTTTCGCACCCCAGTCTCAAAACTCTGCTCTCCACAACGATCCTTCTTCACCCCAGTCTCCAACGTCTGCTCTCTGAAAAAGTCCTTCTGCACCCAAGTCTCCAACAATTGCTCTCTGCAACAGTCGTTCTGCACCTCAGTCTAAAAATTCTGTGCTCTGCAATAATCCTTCTGCACCGTAGTCTCCAAACTCTACTCTCTGTAACAGTCCTTCTGCACCCCAGTCTCAAAGCTCTGTTCTCTGTAATAGTTTTTCTTTACCACAGTCTCCCAAACTCTGGTCTCTGTAACGGTCCTTCTGCTCCCCAATTTCCAAC
Organism: Ictidomys tridecemlineatus; assembly: GCF_052094955.1. Taxonomy (NCBI): domain Eukaryota; kingdom Metazoa; phylum Chordata; class Mammalia; order Rodentia; family Sciuridae; genus Ictidomys; species Ictidomys tridecemlineatus. The sequence continues at coordinate 359 of NW_027522407.1, read as the reverse complement.
CTCTGCTTTCTGTAACAGTCTTTCTGCACCTCAATCCCAAATCTCTGCTCTCTGTAGCAGGCCTTCAGCACCCCAGTCTTCCAAATCTGCTCTCTCTAATGATCTTTCTTAACCCCTGTCTCCAACCTCTGATCTCTGCAACAGTCCTTTTGCACCTCAGCCTCCAAATTCTGCTCTCTGTAAAATCCATCTGAACCCAGTCTCCAAAGTCTGCGCTCTGCAACATTCCTATTGCCACACAGTCTCCAAATTCTGCTCTCTGTGCCAGTCCTTTAGCACCCCAGTCTCCAAACTCTGCTCTCTGTAACAGACTTTCTGCACCTCAGTCTCCAACATTTGCTCTCTGAAACAGTCCTTCT